>NW_007252966.1:54488-337417 GCF_000164805.1 Carlito syrichta | reverse complement strand
CAGGTGCGTGCTATCACGCCCGGCTAATTTTTTGATTTATTGCAGAGATGAGGTCTCACCAAGTTGCCCAGGCGGGTCTTGAACCCGCAGGCTCAGGCAATCCAGTCACCTCAGCCTCCCAAAGTGCTGGGATTATAGGCTGAGCCACCAAGCCCAGCTGAGTAGCAGCTTTTAATTGCCAGTCAGTACCAGCATTGGGTCAGGATCAGCCCTCAACAGCACCTGAAGTGAAAATAAGACAAGAACCCCAGTCAGAAGGGGTACCTTCTGGGCCTCAGCTCTCAGGAAAAGCAGTGGGGTTCACACAGGTCCTGAGACCCATAGGAGACCTCACAACCCTCTGAGTTCAAGAAATGGTTTGGCCATCAGAGTCAAGGGGAGGCTGAGCAGAAGGGAATGGTGGAGACCTAAAGAACCTCTCCACCCTTGGCCTGGCCACCACCTGGGGGGCTCCAACTACCTAGGTGAGGATCCTCCAGAAAGGATGACCCCACATCTGATGGGTCCTGGTCTCTTGATGGGGAATCAAAGTTTGCTGGTGAAGAGAAGAGGTAGAGCTCACCAACGGTGCACAGCATGAGAGTCAGTCCCTAATGTGGAAGTGTCCTTGTTTCTTGCCTTTGTGTGTGTGTGTGTGTGTGTGTGTGTGTGTGTGTGTTTTGACTGTGAGTATGTCTTCTGCCCTGTGTGTAGAGGCAAAACATGACAAAAATAGCAGGAGGACAATCTAACCTCATAATGTTTGGCTTTATTAATCATCTTGTTTAAAAATGGACAACAATTGTGCTAGACTGTCATGAAATATAATTTGGACTGTGACATTCATTCTCAACTGATACAGCTGATTTAGGGACTACTGCCCAACATTGCTGTGAGTTACCATTTTTGTCCCTTCTGGAACATTGCATTGGGATGTTGGGGAGCAAACTGAGGGCCTTGGGATCACAGGGGAGACCTTACTAACCCTACCACTTCCTCTCTGTCCTCCCTACTTTTGGCCTGGTCTGTCATAAGGGCAGGACCTGAGTCTTATACTTCCTGTCCTGGCACCTAAACAGGCCTAGTGAACCCAGCAGGTGCTCAATAAATGCTTGTCAATAATTGGAATGAGTCCAAGGAAAGCAGCTAAAGGAGGGCAAGAAGCACCCACGAGCAGCACTAGCTGGGACCCACCCATGCAGCAGGGGCATCAGCAGAGTCTGTTTACAGAGGTGTCAATAGGACTGAGGAACCAGAAAGTGCAGAGACCTCTTTGAAGTGTGAAGGGACAAGGGTGGGGGGTGGTTGTCACACTGGACATGAGACTTGGCAGAAGCCAGGCATTTGGATGAGCATGCCACACTCTGAAAACTTAGACAGGAGGACTTGGGAAAAGAACTGCTCCTGGTGGTGCTCCCACTGTCTGAGCTCCGTGGGAGTCAGAGGCCAGGGAGCCCGCAGGGGGACAGAGGTGTGTGGACCAGTGTGGAGATCACCTTCCCGCAGCAGGGAGGAGCACAGGCTCTGCCCTTGAACTTCCAGCTGCCGCCCCCCCCCCCCCAGGGGGCAGCAGGATCCTGCTTTCCTGTGGCCTGGCTCAGAGCTTCCACTGGCAGCCCGAGGCAGGGCACATCAGGCCCTTCCCGTCAGTTCTCCTTGAGGCTGCCCACCAGCCCCACCAAGTAGCGGTGGGGGATGGGATGGGAGGCAAACCTGGGCATTTGGCCAGGTGCAGAGAGGAAAATGGAATCCTGTTTCTGCTCCTCTGCAGCTGGTGACGTCAGCTGGTGACATTATCTGGCTCTGCAGGTGGAGGGCGTGAGAAGTTCAAATAGCTAATAATGGGGGGGGTGGGGAGCGGCAGGGATAGAGTCAACGGTGGGGTCTGTGCCAGGAACGCTTATGCTGAAATGTGGACAGCCGGTGAAGGGGCCGCAGCGGGAGGACAAGCCTTGCGCAGCTGTCTGAGGTTGTGACCCCAGCGCTGAGCTCAGGGAGGATCTGTCCACAGCTGGGCTGCCCCTGCGTTTGCGTGTGTATTGGGGGTTGGGGTGGGGGGTGGGGAATGCCTGGGCCCAGCGTGTAGGGATGCACAGCAACTACAGGTGAAAGGCCTCCAATTCTCCACAGGCGCATCCTTTCAGTAGAAAGGCTGAGGGGAAGCTCCCTTTTTCAGAGAAAGGGGACCCCGCCCTGCTCTCGTCCTCCGTCCACCCGCGGCCGAGCTCCTCCTCTTCTGTTTCCAGCCTCTTAGCGCTACACCGTCCTCTGCACAGGGATCTTCAAAACAAAAGTCCGGACGCATCACCCCGCTCAGGAACTGTCTTCGCCCTCTCCGCCTGGAAATACATCCCTGAGCTTCTGGCAGGGGTGCGCCTCTAGCGTGCGCTACTGGCTTTGAGGGCGTGTGAGCCTTTGGCTATTCAGGGCGGATGCCAGAGGCGGTGGTCTCCACTGCCCTGTGCACTGCACATCAGGGCCTTCCTTCCGCTCTTCCTTCCAAGGCGGTCCCGCGGGTCATCCACGCATCCTGCATCCCCATGAAGCTCGGCTCCACCGCTCCAGCTCCCCCTGGCAGTCAAGGTTTCCCCGGCTTTCTCGAGGCCCTCTCCCCCAGATGTCGCCTAAGCCCTGACTTTGCTTTGCCTCAGGTGCTCACAGATGTCTGTCCGAGGCCTAACCGGTCACTTCCAGGCCTACTGCAGAGAGGGGCCCAGCTCATGGTCCATGAACGTCGAGGCTAGCAGGGAGCTGATGGCAGTGCGCTGGCCCTGCTGGAGCCCGCATCCTCCTGAACAGAAAGCGCCACGTGCCAACAACGGACGAGCGCCGTGGGCATCACTTGAGGGATTGGGGGGTAGCTCACCAAGACCCAGCCACAGTGGGACACAACGGCCCCAGGGCAGCGTGTGGACAGGGATGGCCACTGTGCAGGACACACAGTGACCAGGAGCAAAGACGGGACGAGCGTCGGGTGGCGGTGGGGGACGTGCTGCGGACGAGGGCAAAGCATTCCCTGCGGTACTTGCCTTGGTGGGTACATGCTAACAAAGGAGAGGGGGGCACTGGTTTTCTTCTCCGCCCCACAGACCCCGCCCTCTCCACAGACTCCGCCCCCCACAGAAGCCGCAAGCCAGACCCCTCCTTCTCCATGGCAGGCTTACACTCTTACCTCACTAACAGGGTTCTTTGGTGATGGAGAATTGGCAGACTGCACAGGGAGTTAGGGAACCCAAAATTCTGGGTGTGGAGAAGCAATGAGAGCTGCAGATGAAGGGCTTGGGGCCAGTGGTGAGCGTGGGGCCTTAGGGGAGGATAGGGAATAAGAGAATGAGGGTCAGGTAAGCCCTTTTACCCTCTTGGAGAGAAGTGGGTCCAGATGGTTGTGGCCTTTCTTCTTTGATTACAAAGGTTTGTCCAGGTGACTGGGGCTGGAGACTGATGGGAGTTTATGCCAAGCAGGCTTCAAGCACTTGGAAAGAAGGAGCTGGGTATGGCACATGGGAAAATCCGCTGTTGCTTCTCCTTCCTGAGAAAGGAAGGGAATGAGCAAAAAGAGAGGACACAGCAGCAATGAGTCCTTGGCCAGACTTTGCCTGGCCAGTGATCGGCAAGGTCTGGAGGAGCTCGAATCACACTCACAGCTCACGCCCTCCAGGCCTCTTTGTCCCGTCTTACTTCAAGGTATCTAGGTACACTAGCCAGCCAGGAAACATTGATCACAGTGACCACATGAGGACCAGGTGTTACCCCAGGGACGATCCTGCCCCACCACTGGCTATCAACTCCCCAGCATCCCAGCAGCCCCTGGCCTGGAGCAGGTTCTAGGGTATGACTGCATTATCCCCTCCCTGTTCTTCCTACCTCTAGTCCAGGCCACCCTTCAATTGTCCTGGAGTGGCCATCCCTGGGGGCAGCAGTTCACAAGAGTGTGTTCCATGGATAATGATCCCAAAAGTCCTGTCCTCATGAAGCATCCCACCTCCCCTTTGCACATTGCCAACATTTCCAGGAACTAGATAAAAAGTTCTGAGAGGTTCTGCAGCAAGTGGATACATTTAAATGGGGGGATGCAGCATTTCCTAAATCTGTTTGAACATGAGATCTTTTCTTGTCTAACATATTTTGAGAAAAGCAAACTAAAGTATAGGTCCCATCATTTCTTCCTTTGACATTTGAGTGCCTCCTCTGACCTGACCCTCAGTCCCAGATGGGCACCCTGTCAGCCCATGTCACTCAGGGCACAAGTTCCTGGCTTTCCCTGCACTCAGGGCCTTCTAACCTGGTCCAAACTCAGCCTAGGTTCCCTTCCCGCTGCACCCTCACACAAACCTGCAGCCTGGCAGTCATATATTCTCTAAACACAGCCTGCATGGTAGGCCTCCTCACCTTTGTTCCAGCCTTTTCCCATCTTACATGTCCTCTCCTGACTCTGCTTCCATCCACTGAATTCTAGCTCATCAGTGAAGCCAGTATGGCGCAAATGCCGTCTCTTCCATGAAGCCTTTCTGGATCTCACAGTCCAGATGACTGCCTCCCGCTGGGCATTGCTCCTTTATTACACCCCTTCCTACCTTCAGCCTGGTATTTTCAAATATTAACCCTTGAAGGAGTGTTCTGGGTCTAATTTGGCTCTACATCCCTCCCCACTCCCACCTCAACTGCATGTCATTTCTATCAACAGCATTCAAGACATGCTGCTGAAATCACTTCTCCTGCCTCTTCCTCTTGCTCTGGTAAGAGCCCCAGGAGGCCAAGAAGAACACATGGGTGGGGGTTTCCTTCACAGGCACTCCTGGGATTATTGTATCAACGTGTACAAGTTGCTAGGAGTCGATGAATGTGGCAGCCTCTTATCAAATCTGATGGCTCATTAGAACCAGGCATTTAATGAAGTACGGTATTTAATGAAGTATTTAATGACCAGGCCGATTATCTAAGGGATGAATGAGTCTGGAGGAAGGTCAGCAGAGGCTCTGACCCTGAGGGCCAGCACAGCATCATTAATGAGAAACAGGGACGGGGAGGAAATAAAAGAGTAAAATCAAAGTGCTGGGAGAAGAGAGAGGAAGAGTGGCTGAGGAATCTCATTGTGTTCTCTGGTTTTGTCAGACATATTTGGAACAGAAAAGTGTGTAGAATCATACAGCTCGCACCTCCCCAGGTCTTTCCAACATGCCTCTTCGAGCTCCACCCTAGGGCAGGTCAGTGAGGGGGTGGTGCTGCTCCAAGAAGGATGGTATAGTGGGGAGGTCCCTGGAGTGAGCAGACAGGACAAACCAACTGGTGCTGAGAGCATGGCCGATCCCCTAGGCTGATATGGAGGATGACATGGGAACACTTGCCAACTCCAGGGTGCTGCAGACACATAGGCAGGGGACAGCAGGGGTAAGGCTCTGACTCACACCTTTCTCTATGCCCCCTCAGCCCCTCCCCACTATAAGTGCTAGCTGCAGGCCACAGCTTGTCCTCCAGTCATAGATGGTGAAGCCTCCTCTTTCCTGGGTGGACCTTTCTGAAAATGAGGATGTAGGTCCAGATGTCCTCCAAGTCCCTGCTCCTTACCGAGTCCTCAGAGCAGTCACATCATGTGCACCAGGAGTCTGGCCTAGCCCGGCCCCGCATGAGGACCTACATTTTCCCAGGAATCCTGGGAGAGTCATGGGCAAGGTGTGAGAAAGACAATCTCAGGTGCCAGTGCTGTCCAGCCAACATGATCTCCACATCCACATGCCAGGATCCTTGAGGTGTAAAACTCAGTCTTATGTGTCTTGATTCTCTCTATACTTCCCAAATGCACCCACATAAGTTGACACTAAACCCTGAAGGACGGTCTGTACTCAGCAAAAAAATAAAGTAAAATCGGGTAACTGGGTTTGGCACTTTTTTGGATCTTAAAAATTTTAGTCAGCCTTAATGATGGGAAACATAAGGCATATTTGAGTATTTGTGCTGGCAACTCCACTCCCAGGGCATGTGCCTACAGAAGCAGAGTTGGATGGGAAGCCAGACCTGGCCTCTAGTCCCTCCTCACTCAGCTAGAAGAAACAGCAGGGCTTGGTCTATACCTTTGACAGAGGAATGGAAATCTTGCTTGTTTTGGAGGCTTCACCTGCCACTTGTGAACTCACACTCTGAGAACCAGCAACTATTGTCATACACTGTCATCATGCAACCGACTGTGGGGAACCTGACTAAAAGACCATCCTCCAGGGCAGCTGTCCTTCTCCATATCTGCCTGACATCACTGGAGCTGGGGGCAGATGTCCTGCTGGACAGTTGGGGACAAGGGTGTTGGCCTTCTAACAGAGCCACCTGCCACAGCCTGAGAGACTGACATAAGGAAGGTGGAAACAGTTTGTTCCTGGCCTTATCTGACCAGTGGAGGAGGATTGAGAAATGTGTCTGGCATTGGTGCTGCAGGAGAATGTATAAGCAGCCAATTCACTTACTGGAAAAGAAATGACCTAATCTGCCAAGTCGGCCTGAATCTTAATGGGAAATAGTGTGGCAGAGTGGGCCGGCCAGCAGAGGGCCTGGTCTGTGCCAGGGGTGGGAGGTGGGGTATGGCAAGCCCCTGCAGCCTTCTGTCTCATGCTCTGCCTGGAAGGAGCAGAGTCCCTTTGAAAGCAGCAGTGGTTATAAAAATGCCACTATTTAAGCCAAGAGAGACTCCGTCAGAGTTAAATGCACCGTGAAGGAGTGAGGCTTAGAGTGAATTCGGTGAGTGGGTGCCAGACTGCAGGGACCGGCCTGCACTCCATCCTTCCAAATGGGAAAGGAAAGAGCTAAGAAAGGTTCCATGATGATGAAGCCCACCCATGTTTTACAGAGAATGTCCATCTGTCTTTTTTCTTTATGATGCTAGTAATATACATTTGTCACCAATAAATAAACAAAAAGGAAAACAGATTCCTTGTAGCCCCTCACACAGACTTCACCTTTGGGTGATGCCACACTGCAGTGCTGGGCCCTCAGTGTGCAAAGAAATCACCCGGGGGTGTGCTGGGCTTCAGTTCTGCATTTCTGATAAGCTCCTGGGTGATTCAGAAGCTGCTAGTTCAGGGACCACATTTTGAGTAGCAAGACCTTGTTTTTAAGTATATATATGTGTATACATTTGTGCTCTAAATGTTTCTATAAAGTACATTCTATTTACAACATGACTCAATTCAATAATGTATTATGACTCTCTTTTTCCACATCCAAAATATACTTCAATAGTACTTTTTAAAAAAAATTTACTTTTAAGTATGTGGAGTACAATTCAGGGTTAGGTATACAAATGTTCATTATGCAGGTACATTTGTTGATGAGGTGTGCCTCCCCCTCCCCTGGCAGTTTCCCACTAAATAGTACACTTTTTTAGTGGCTGTCCAGAATTTCATTGCCTCTAGATTCCAGGATTTATGTAACCAATACTCTATTACTGGACATAGGCTATTTTCAACTTTTTTCCATCATTATAGCCTTTGCAAAAACCAACCTTCCAGTTAAATCTTAGCATACGTTGTTAATTATTTCTTTAGAATTTCAATAAATAAAATTAAAGACATGCATAATTTTAGGACTTTCCATATAGATTATTAAGCTGTCCCCAAAAAAGATTTACCAACTATTACAGCCAATCACTCCTATTTTAAACATTTCTCCAGAGACACAAAATCAAATGACATTGCTACACCAGGAAAATAATACAATTTCCTAATGAAAAAGCACAGGTTCTCCTTTTTTTTTAAAAGGCAGGGTCTCACTCTGTTGCCCAGGTTGGAGTGCAGTGATATGATCACAGTTCACTGCAGCCTCGATCTCCTGGACTCAAGTGATCCTTCTACTTCAGCATCCCAAGTAGCTGGAACTACAGCTGCATACCACCTCACCTGGCTATTTTAAAAAACATTTTGTAAAGATGAAGTCTTGCTGTGTTGCCTAGGCTGGTCTCGAACTCCTAGCCTCAAGTAATCTTCTTGCCTCAGCCTCCCAAAGTGCTGGAATTACGTGCATGAGCCACCAGGCCCAGGCAGTTCTCACTCATTTATTATACATTTAGTCTCCCCCACTGTACCAAAAGTCATCTTGATAAGTACTTGAGAGGCACAAAGATAAACCCAACACAGAGTCCAGAAAAGAACAAAAACTTGGTTAAAATGGTGTGTTCTCTTAAATTTTCTCTGAATACTCTTAGATCTCTATAGTTACTCTCTCAGAAGTAACTCAGAGGGCCGAGTAAGACCCTCCATCCTTTGCCTTTGATTTGCTTATGAGGCACCTGAAGCCAAGCAGTGTAGCAACCTGCTGGGTCTCACATCTCTAGGACACCAGCCCAGGTGGCTGACCCTCCCATCCTTTCTCATTTCCTCCACAGTGGTTGGTGCCCCTCACAGACACATGTCCAGACCCTCTGATGTCCTGTGCACATGCTGGTGAATCCCACTGCCTACCAGGTTCTCCTAGGAGAGGAATGACTGTGTAAGGGGCCAAGGAAAGAGGCTATGTACGGTGAGGGAGGCTTACAGGGTGGGGCTGCAGTGGTATCAGCTTGAGAGGGCACAGCCGCATGAGAACCCAAAAGGCACACGGGTGGAATAACCTGAGTTGGAGTGTGCCAGCCTCTGACTCCATGCCAGCCCCTGACTCTGTGCCAGCCCTTCTTTGCCTCCCTGCTTCGAGTCCCCAGCAGAGTCTGCCAGCCAATGAGGATGAACTTTCCAAGGACTGTGAGGTTGAAGAATGTCCTACCAGTGGAGGCAGCAAGACTGTTGGAGGCCATGAATCTAGACCAGGGCTGGATAAGGCAGTACCAAGGAAGACCCAGGAGGAGACAGGCTTGGGAGAAATCAGAAGTCTGGCTGGGAGTACTGTACCTGACGAGGAGAGGAGGAAGGACAAGGTGTAAGGTCATGGGACATTTTCTCTTGGGATATTTTAGGGAACAAAAAGGGAAGTTTGGGGGGCAGAGGATAAGAAAATAATTTGGGACACTGAGTTTGAAGTACCTCTGGGACCAGGTCAGTGGAGATGTTTGGGAGGAACGTAAACAAGTGGGTCTAGAAAAGTGGTCACTTATCCTCTCTGAGCCCCAGTGTCCTCCTCTGTAAAGTAAGAACCCAAGAGAAAACTGGTTGGGAGTCCTTGACATTCAAACACCTGAAGAAGCAGGAAGAGTGATGGATAGAGTGTGAGGATTCAGCAGCAAGCCCCAGCCCCAGGGTTTCCGGCATTCCTTGGGCAAGTGGGAAAGGCCCCAGGAGGGAAGGTTGCCTGGGAGGAACAGGAAGAAGAAAGTAGACACAAAGCAAGGAGCTGCCACTAGAGCTGAAGAAAGAACGTTTCCTTAAGGAAGCCCCATATCTGCAGATGCAGTTTCCCTGTGACCCACAGTTTCATCTCCAAGAATCTGTCTTTCAAAACCACTTACACAAATGCTTGAAAATGCTAATAAAAATATTCAGATTTTTTTTGCAAGAGAGAAAGATTGGAGACAGCCCCAGTGCTTAAAGCAGCAGTTGGCATGCACTAGCCCTTCATAAACCATGTGTCTAATGAATGAATGACTCAATTTCACTAATAGGGCTATTGATCAATTCCAGGGGGAACTGTGCTGCCAAAAAATAAATAAATAAATAGACTCACATTCAGAGGTGGCTTTGGTGTGCTGTTGAGTGAAAAAAACAAATCACCCAATGCTTTAGATAAGCATGAGCTCTTTTCTGAGACTACCTTTGTGTATCTATGCATATAAACTATACAGTGTACACTTATGTTTATGTGCAAGGGATTTGCTGAGAAAGTGTTCTCAGGTGAAGTCCATAAGGGCTGAGGGAAGCAGGAAAATGCAAAGGAGAAGCAGGGCAAAG
This sequence comes from Carlito syrichta, assembly GCF_000164805.1. NCBI lineage: Eukaryota > Metazoa > Chordata > Mammalia > Primates > Tarsiidae > Carlito > Carlito syrichta. Next base: position 327,581 of record NW_007252966.1, on the reverse strand, counting down.
GGTCCAGTGGAAGCCTCAGCCTGGACTCAGGGGGAACTCTGGAGTGGGGATGGCACCACAGGGCAGCTCCACCTCCAATTTAGGGGACTAGGCTTCTGTACCTGTATTATTTAGTCACTGGCAGAAGGCTGTCCTGAGGAATAGGCACAAGCTCCTAGACAATCCTGGATGACACATATGGCTTCTGCCAAGGGTGATTCTCCAGAGTATGGCGCAGCCAGGATGGGTACACTGAAGATGAGAAAATCTAGGCAGCACCAACAGAATCTGCTATGGATGTACAAGTGTTTTGTGTGTATGTGTGTGTGTGTGTGTGTGTGTGTGTGTGTGTGTGTGTGTGTGTGTGTATCTTTGCAGATGCACAGAAGAAATCTGGAAGTATATACCCCAAGCTGTAAATAAATAGTGGTTGGACCTGAAAATTGACATTGGTGTTGGGGGAGGGCAATGAAAGAACATTTGACATCATACTTAATATACATTAAGTATGTTAATGTGTTTCTTGAATTTCTTACAACCAGCCTGTGTTACATTTGTAATAATAAAAAACAAGGCTACCCAGCAGCAATAAAAGCTGCAAATGGGTCGAGCCACCTAAAAATGGACAAGTCCCCCAGTGTGTGTCAGGAGCCCTTGGACCTAGGGGTGGTTGGGGATGTTGGGGCACAGGGACACCGAGGAGCCCTAAAATCAGATTTAGAGTCAGATGGAGGGTGTCAGAGAGCAGGCAAGAAAGTGAGGGGGGTGTAGGGAGGACTAGAGGACCCTGAGCCAGATCACTTTTCCTGGGTCTGAAGAGTTCCCATCCACCTCACTCCCAACACTCACTCGGAAATGAAGGATTTTTCCTTTCTCCTGAAATGAATTAGCAAATTGGGAGTCTTAAGGAAGTTATGCCAAAGACTGGGTGTTCCTTCCCAGAAGATGCATTGTGCATCTTGTCATGAGGAAAGGGAACAGAAACGTGTCAGGAATTAGGTTTGTTGCTGTTTGAGATTTCCATTAGAAAACGGACCCAGGGCACTCAGTCCACTTAGAGGTCAGAAGTGGAGAAGGGTGTGGTGAGCAGCAACCCCTGAGAAGACTGACCTGGAGCCATCACAGCCCCTGCAAGTCTCCCCTGCCAGACCAAGCCCCCAAAGTCCCTTCAGCCTGGCCACATCCTCCTCTTCATCAGGAAAGGAGCTGGAGGGGACCTGAGACAGAGCAGCAGGGAGTGGAGCTCTGGCACTGAGGGCGCTAAGGACGGTGCACCAATATCTGCTGCCTCAAGGGTGGGGGTGGGAGGAGGGGTTACCCATGGGCATCTATGGTCCAGCTCTTCAGGGGAAAATGACCCCAAAAAGGTGTTTGACAAATGTGGGACAACAAGTCATGTGATGATGATGACACAAGCAAATGACCCTGAAAGAATTTGAAAACATGGATTATGCCAAAGAATGTGTGACACTGTTGCAGACAGCTTGTAAACATGCACAGGCAAGTCATTCTCAGCTGCTCTACAGGCAGAAGGATCACTCTCCAGGAAATGTGGGTGATCCCAGAGGAAGCCAAGAGCTTCGATGAGCTTCAGCAGCCTTCTGTGGGGTCTCTGTGCCATGGAAAGCCTGGTGGAAAAGCAGGTTGCCAAGAGAAGGGAAGAAGTATTAAGAATAGACAGGCTAACCCAACAAAGCAAAGGAGTATGACTTTTCTGTCTGTTATTAAGAGACAGCAGTTGGGACTCTACAAAGTGATACTTAGACACATGAGAGACACATAGAGTTAGGGCGGTGAGAGACAAGCCATTTTGGGGGTGACCAGGAATCTTAATTTAGAAATTAAGGCTGTGGGTCAAAAAGACCCTGGATGCCTTTACCAACTCACTAGTGAATGAGACATTGGGACTTGTGGTACAAACATGGGGGTGTGTGTGACAGCAATTTCTCTCATCTCCTCCCAAATAGGTTGCAAAAATAACATGGTAATTTTTTTTAAAGGGTAAACTCCATCTTCAGGAAAAGTAGGACACAACAATAGTCGGTTTTGAAAACTTGTATAAGGACTGTAAAAATAAACTACTGCTCAGAAACCATGTGGGACAGTACTGGATCTGAAGAGGAGGCATCGGGAGCAGCAGATCTCAGCAGACCGTGGCACAAATTGCATTTCCTGTAGATAGGGACATAATTGGGAGCGACACACCTCTATCCCTTACAGACAACAATGGCTGTGGAATGGAGGTGCACTGAGCAAGGAGAGATGGACAGGACAAAGGAGGAAGATGACATGGCAAAGTGCTATGAAAACACCCAGAAAGTGAGGCTGCAGTTCCCATAAACTGCCAGCAAAACACATGGTCTGAAGGAGCCTCTTGCAATTATCTAAGCAAGAAAAATCCAACTCATGACACAATGAGCTAAAAGTTTGCTGGCACAGTAACAGTACAAAGATAAAATCAGAAAGAAAAAAGAGTAGGACCAGCAAAACTTAACAGGAAAAGAATACCCATCAGAATAATGTTGCCGTAAAACCGTTAGTAACAAAATACATTTTAAAGAGAACATTTAAAGCCAAGTGCTGTGGCTCAGCCTGTAATCCCACCACTTTAGGAGAGGAGGTGAGAGGATTGCCTGAGCCTGGGGGTTGGAGACCAGCCTCGGCAACTTAATGAGACCTAGTCTCTACGGTAAATCACAGAAATTAGCCGGGCGTGGTGGCATGTGTCTGTAGTTCCAGCTACTTGGAAGGCTGAGGCGAAAGTATTGCCTAAACCAAGCAGTTCGAGGCTGTGGTGGACGTGAGCGTGCCACTACACTCCAGCCTTGGTGACAGAGTGAGACTCCAACTCAAAAAAAAAAAAAAAAGAAAGAAAAGAAAAGAACATTTACAAAGCAACAAATATATAAAGGAAGACCACAAAGCAGAAATACAAGATAACAAGAAAACTAAGGGATACAAGAGAGGGTAGATGGAGAATTAGAAATGAGACAGGCAACAGAAATGAAACAGACATGAAAAATTTTAAAAATAATTTGGTTGAGGGATAGAATTTGAGGGCCAGACTTGATGGCTCATTCTTGTAGTGCTCATTCCTGTAATCCCAGCACTTTGGGAGGCCTAGACAGATGGATTGCTTGAGCCCAGAAATTTGGGACCAGCCTGGGCAACATAGCAAAAACTCATCTGTACAAAAAATTAGCTGGACTTGATGGCATGCACCTGTAGTCCCTGCTACTCAGGATGCTGAGGTTGAAAGCATCTCCTGAGCCCAGGAGGTCGAGGCTGAGGTGAGCTGTGATCCTGCCACTGCACTCCAGTCTGGGCAACAGAGTGAGACCCCCAACTCTAAAAATAAAAAGAAGAAGTAGAAGAAGAAGAATCTGAGAGAGAACTCAGACAATATATCTGACCCATAAATAATTATAAATGTCTTATTTGTTTTGTGGAAAAGAATTTTAAGATTATATTTGTACTACAAAGTAAAACCCAATCTAGCACTGCATACAAGAGATGCACCAAAAGATGAAAAGAAATATGCCTGGTAAATGTAAATACACAAAATCAGCTGCTCACACATCTAGCTCTATTAAACACATCTTTGAAACATATCTCACAGAAGAACAAACAACAAGAACCACACGCTCCTAAACACAGTGTTTCACAGAGATGACTTCACACTCAATTACACATTATCTAAACACGTTGCATAGTGTCACTCCATAAGACACTGTGTTTAGAAGTGTGCGGTTTTTGTAGTTCATGATGGGAATGCAAAATGGTACGTCACTTAGAAAACAGTTTGGCATTTCCTTAAAAAGTTATAGGTAGACTTACTATACGACCTAGCAATTCCACTCTTGGGGATTTGTCCTATAATAATGTTTACACAAATACCTGTACATGAATGTACCTAGAAGCTCTATTTAAAATTGCTGCAAACTGGGAATAACCCTTATGTCTTCCAGTGGAGGACTGGATACACGAACTGTGGCATATCCATACAATAGAAGACTACTCATCAATAAAAGGGAACAAAATATTGATACCCAGACAATGTGAATGAATCTCAAAGATATTGTGCTTAGTGAAATTAGCCAATCTCAAAAGTTTGCAAACTTTTAATTCTATTAATATGTAGTATAATTCTATTAATAAGTAATTTTCTAAAAGACAAAACTATAGTGAAGGAGAACAGATCAGTGGTCATCAAGGTTAAGTTGAGGGGAAGGTAACAACAGCACCAGAGAGTTTTCTGGGGGGAGGTGGGTTTAAGTCATAGAATAGCTATGTATCCTGATGATGGGCACGGTCACATAAGTCCATATATATATGTTATACTTCATAGATTTGTACACTAAAAGAGTTTTTCAAAAATCAATTTTGCTGTATAATTATTTTTAAAATAAATGCATGTAGTCATTTAAAGAAAAAGTAAACTGAAAGAAAGCATAAAGAAGTCATTAACAGAATCAAAAATATAAATTAGTTATTTGGAAAAAAGAAAAACAATATAATTGAGAAATAATTCCAAAAACTTGTTCTAGGGGAATGGGAGTGAACATAACTTGTTCATGTTATTCAATGATTTGTGGTATAATCTACAAATCATTGAATAATATGAACAAAAAAGTTTTTAAATACCCCCCAAAAAAATTTACTAAGGGAGAAATAACCAGAAACAGAAAACTGAAAGAATTATAAAGATTTACTTGGTCAATTCTATTCAAATATATTTGAAAATATTTAAGAAATGAATAATTTTCTAGAAAAATGTATCTTACCAGAATTAATTCCAAAGGGGTTAGAAAATTTAAATAGGGTGATTTTCAAGAATAGATAAGATTGTTGTCATGGGTTGAACTGTATTCCTCAAAATTCATATATTTAAGTCCTAACCCCTGTATTTCAGAATATGACCTCATTTAGAAATAGGGTCATTGTGGGTATAATTAGTTAAGTTAGGGTGAAGTCATACTTGAACAGTCTAATTCCATACAACCAGTGTCCATACAGTGTGCTTATAAAAAAGGAAAAAAGGGAGAATTGGGACATGGACACAGGCATACAGGGAAAATGCCATGTGAAACTGGAGTTATACTACTACACACCAAGGCACTGAGAGGATGACCTGGAACCTGATCTTGCCCCAGCACTTTCAGAGGAAGCATAACCCTGCTCACAGCTTGATCTCAGACTGTGAGACAATGCATTTCTGTTGCTTAACCCACTCAGTTTGTGGTGCTTTGTTATGGCAGCCCCAATAGACTAATACCGTTCTCAATAGGGCATTCTCCAGAATAGCCTTAGATAAATTTATAAAAGAATTTACATAGTCTTTAATAAATAACAAACATTTTCATTGCTTTTTAAAGTGTTACAAAGCACTGAAAAATGAGAAAAACTTCTTTTTTTTTCTGTGAAGTAAATGTTACGTTGAAACTTGGCAGTGAGTCTACCCACACACAAAAAAAGAAAATAAAGACCAATTTTAATTATTAATTCCAATTTAAAATCTTAAATAAAATATTAGGAAACAGAATATAACAGTGCATTAAAATAAGAATACATTCATTATGACTAGGCAAAATTTATTCCAGGAATAAAAGTATGACTGAACATTAGGAAATTAATATAATTCACAAAATCAATGGCTCTAAAGAGAAAAATAATGTTGTCACCGCCACAGACAATAAAAGTTTTAAGTCTAGTCTTGACTTTAATATTTTAAATAAACAAATAGACTAATACATCATAACATGATAAATATAAACTTATACTAGCCAAAAAAATTTAAGTCACAAGGAAGATTTCTATTAGTATCAGAAAGAAAATGAGTATGTCCTCTATTACCACTACTTTTTAATAATGCTTTGGAGGTACTAGCCAATGCAATTAGACAAGAGAAATAATTGGAAAGAAGAACAATTAGTATTTGCAGACAATATGCTTGCATGCCTGAAAAACCCAAGAAAATCAATTAAAAAGTACAACAAATAGTAAGAAAATTAATTAAAGTAGCAAAGAACAAAATTAATACTAAAATCTGTAGATTTTCACATATAACAGGAACAGTCAATTAGAAAATATGAATTTACAATCCAATAAAAGTGCAATTTAGAAATAAATCCAAAAGCTTGTTGTAGGGGCTTGGGGTGGGGTTGAATCTATAGAACATAGATAGCATAAGTAATAAAATTTTTAAACACCAAAAAGAAAAATAATGAGGGAGAAATAATAAGACAAAAAGAATAAAAAGAAAAATAGCCTAATAGTTTAAATGAGCAAAGGACTTGAACAGATATTGCCAAAGAAGATATTCAAATGGTGAAGAAACACATTTAAAAATGGTCAATGCAATTTGTTATTGGTGAAATGTAAAACAGAACCACAGTAAAATACCTCTTCACATTCTCTAGGACAGCTATAATAATAATAATTTTTAAAAAAAACATACAATAGGAAGTGTTTGTGAGTCTGTGGAGAAATAAAAATTCTCATAAACTACTGATGGCAATGTAAAACAGTGCAGTCACTTAGAAAACAGTTTGGCAGTTTCTTAAAATGCTACAGTTATATGATCTACCCACTTTACTCCTAAGTATGCAAGAGAATTAAAAACATATGTCCACACAAAAACTTGTATACAAATGTTCATAGTAGTATTATTCATAATAGACCAAAAGTGGAAATGATCTAAATGTCCATAAACTGATAAATGTTAAATAAATAAAATGTGGTATATCCATTCAATGGAATAATATTTAGCAATAAAAACGTGAAGTACTGATGCGTGTGGAAACATGGATGAACCTTAAAAACATTATGCTACATGAAAGATGCCAATCACCAAAGAAAAAGACCACATATTATATGATGTCCAGAATCCACAGAGACAAAAAGTAGATTAGTGGTTGACTGGAATTGGGGCAGGGTGGGGCAGAGGGAGGAGTGGAAATTGGAATGACTGCTAATATGTGTGTGACTTCTTTCTGGAGTGTTGAAGATGTTCTAAAATTTGATTTGCACAACTCTGCGACTATCATGGTATATGAAGTGCATCTCAATAAAATGCTGAAAAGGAAAGCAAATTAAGAAAAGACTCAGATTTCAATATAGCATTATTATTATTATTTTAACTTGTAATTTTTTATTTTAAAGATATGGGGTACAATTCAGGGTTAGGTATACAAATGTTCATTATGCAGTTACCCTTGTTGATGAGGTGTGTGCCCCCTTCCCCAGGCAGATTACCACTACTACCAATCCCACCTCCCCGTCCCCCAACCTGGCAGTTTCCTGCTACTGCCAATTCTTTTCTTATAGTTTTATGATAATTGTTCAAAGTCTGCTTATGAGTGAGAACATGTGATACTCAGCTCTTTGTTTCTGTGAAAGATCACTCAGTATTATAGACTCTAAGTCCACCCAGGTTGCTGTGAAGTTCATGATTTTTTCTTCCTTATGACTGCATAGTACTCCACTGTGTATATGTACCACAATTTTTTAATACAGTCATCTTTAGATGGGCAACATGGCTGGGTCCATGTTCTTCCTATTGTGAACAATGCTGCAATAAACATACATGTGCACGTATCTTTTTCATAGAGTGATTTGAGTTCTTCCGGGTATATTCCCCATAGGGGGATAGCGGGGTCATATGGAAGGTCAATTTTTAGATCTTTTAGGAATCGCCACACTGTTTTCCACAGAGGCTGTACTAGTTTTCACTCCCACCAACACTGTAGAAGTGTTCCCTTTTCATCACATCCTCTCCAGAATCTGTTGTTTTTTGAGTTATTGATGATGGCCATTCTGACTGGAGTTGGGTAGTATCTCAGTGTAGTTTTAGTTTGCATTTCTTTGATGACTAGTGATGCTGAGCATTTTTTCAGATATCCATTGGCTGAGCATTTTTTCATATATCCATATGTCTTCTTTTGAGAAGTGTCTATTCATATGTTTTGCCCACTTTGCAATGGGCTGTTTGTTTTTTTTCATTTTGGTGCATTTGAGTTCCTCATAGATCCTATATATTAGGCCTTTGTCAGACATACAGTTGGCAAATATTTTTTCCCAGTCTGTGGACTGTCTTTCTGTTGTCTTGATGGTTTCTTTGACTTTGCAGAAGCTTGTCAGTTTGATGAAGTCCTACTTGTCTATCTTATCTTTTATGGCATGGGCGCTTGGGGTTTTGATCAGGAATTGGTTGCCAGTTCCAATTTCCATAAAGATATCTCCTGCATTTTCTGAGGTTCTTATAGTTTGTGGTTTTACATTTAGGTCTTTGATCCATTTAGAGTTTATTTTTGTGTATGGTGATAGAAAAGGTCTTGTTTTAATCTTCAGCATTTGGTCAACCAGTTTTTCCAGTACCATTTACTGATAGGTTCTCCTCTCCCCAGTGGTTGGTGGTGGAGGTTTTGTTGAAGATGAGTTGGTTGAAAATTGAGGTTTTGCTTCTGGATTCTCTATCCTGCTCCATTGGTCAATATGCTTGTTCCTATACCAAGACTAGACTGTTTTGATTACTGTAGCTTTATAATAAAATTTAAAGTGTGGGAGTGTGATACCTATGGTTTGTTTTTGTTTGTTTGCTTTTTCTGAGGATTGTTTTGGCTATTTGTGGTCATTTATGTTTCCATATGAATTCCTGTATTGTTTCCAGATCTGAGAAGAATGCTGCTGGTAATTTAATGGGTATTGCGTTAAATCTGTAGATTGCCTTGGGTAGGATGGACATCTTAACAATGTTGATTCTTCCAGTTTATGAGCATGGAATATTTTCCCGTTTGTTTGTGTCATCTTTGATTTTTTTGAGCAGTGTTTTGTAGTTTTCATTGTAAAGTTTTTCCACATCTCTGGTTAGGAAGCTGCCAAGGTATTTCATTTTTTTGTGGCTATTGTGAATGGGATTATGCTTTGTATTTGGGTTTCTGTTGGTTTATTGTTGGTGTATAAACATGTGACTATCTTGTGCACATTAATTTTATACCCTGAGACTTTGCCAAAGTCCTTCATCAGTGCAAGGAGGTTTTTAACAGATTCTCTCTTGAGTTTTTGAGGTATAGAATCATGTTGTCTGCAAAGAGGAATAACTTAACTTTCTTCTTTCCCATTTGGATACCCCTGTTCTCCTTCTCTTGTCTGATTGCTCTTGCTAGGACTTCCAAAACTATGTTGAAAAGGAGGGGTGAGAGTAGGCATCCTTTTCTTCTTCTGGTTTTCAGAAGAAATGGTTCCAATTACTGTCTGTTTAGCATATGTTGGCTGTGGGTTTCTTGTAATTGGCTCTTACTATTTTGAGATATGTTCCATCTATGTCTAGATGTTTGAGCGTTTTTATAAAGAAGGGGTGCTGGATTTTATCAAAAGCTTTTTCTGCATCTAATGATATAATAATGTGGATTTTGTTTTTACATCTGTTGATATATTTAATTACACTTATGGTCTTCTGAATGTTGAACCACCCCTACAACCCTGGGATGAAGCCTACTTGGTCGTGGTCAATGATTTTTTGAGATGTGTTGTTGAACGTGATTTGCTAAGATCATGTTGAGAATTTTAGGATCCATTTTCATCAAGGATATTGATCTGTAGTTCTCTTTCTTTGTTGGATCTTTACCTGTTTTGGGTATCAATGTGATGTTAGTTTTCTAAAATGATTTGTGGAGAGTTTCATCTTTCTCAATTGCCTGGAATACTTTCAATAGGATCGGTATCAGTTCCCCCTTACATGCTTTGTTGAATTCTTCTGGAAAGCCATCTGGTCCAGGGCATTTTTTTTTTTTTTAGGTAGTTTTTTTAGGACATAGTCAATTTCCTAGATTGTTATTGGTCTATTTAGGGTCTTGATTTCTTCTTGTTTCAAGTTGGGGAGGTTGTGTGATGTCAGAAAGTCCTTCATTTCCTTTAGGTTTTCAAGTTTATTTCCATATAAGTGTACATACTAGTCTCATATAATCTTTTGTATTTCTACAGGGTCAGTTGTGACTTGATCTTTTGCATTTCTGATTGTGATTCTTTGGACTTTTTCTCTCTTTTTCTTGGTCAGTCTATAGGGGACCATCAATCTTGCTTATCCTTTCAAAGAACCAGCTTTTTGTTTTGTTGATTTTTTGTATTATCTTTTTGTCTTCCATGTTCTAAAGTTGGACTTTTATTTTGATGATCGGATTCTTCTGCTGAAGTTGGGGCTTTGGTGGTCTTGCTTTTCCAGCTCCCTTAGGTGATTTGTTAGGCTGTTAACTTGTGATCTTTCCATTTTTTATGTGTGTTTGTAGAGATATGAATTCTCCACATCCCAGAGATTTTGGTAAGATGTTTCTTCATTTTTGTTTGTTTCTAGGTATCTTTTAATCTCTGTTTTGATTTCTATGTTGACCCAGGAGTTGCTTAGCTTCATGCTGTTTAGTGTCCAGGTCTTTGTGGGTTTTGGGGGAACTTTGTTGGTGTAGATATTTATTTTTATTCCACTGTGGTCTGAGAAGATGCATGGCAGAATTTCAATCTTATGAAACTTGTCTATGCTTGAGTTATGGCTGAGGATATAATCAATCTTAGAGTACGTTCCATGTGGTGATGAGTGGAATATATTCCATGGTCGTTGGGTGGTGTTCTGTATGTATCAGTTAAGTTCATTTGGTAAAGTGTCACATTGAGGTTCTGGATCTCCTTATTGATTTTTTGTCTTGATGATTTTTCTAGGGTTGTGAGTAGGATATTTAAGTCCCCAGCTATGATAGTTAGAGTCAATATCTTTTCGAAGTTTACCTAAAGGCTGCTTTATGAAAGTTGGTGTTCCTATGTTGAATGCATATATGTTTAGGATGGATATTTCTTGTTGATGGATTGAACCTTTTATCATTATGTAGTGACTTTCTGTATCTTTTTAAATTTTTGATAGCTTAAAGGGTATTTTGTCTGATATTAAGATTGTGACTCCTGCTTTCTTTTGTGTTCTGTTCACCTAAAATTTTGATTCCCCCCCTCTGACTTTGAGTCTGTGAGTGTTGTTTCTGGGGTGAAATGAGTCTCTTGGAGACAATATATTGTTGCCTCATGATATTTGATCCATTTTGCCATTCTATGTCATTTCCGTGGTACATTTAGTCCATTCACCTTCAGGCTAATTATTGAAATATGAGAGTTTATCTCTGTCATGAGATTATTATAGAGTTTGTTGTAGTTGTTGCTATTTGTTTGTTGTCTCTCTTTTGATTTTTGTGTTGATTCATGTGTGTTTTCAATCTTTTTCCTGCATTCTTGTGAAGGGCATTGTCATTCCTTTTTTCCTTTCTTCTGTGTTTAATACTTTCTTAAGTGTTTCCTGTAGAGCTGGTTTGGAGGCATCGTAAACTCTTAGGGATTGAATGTCTGGCAAAGATTTTAATTCTTCGTCACCGATGTAGCATAGCTTAGCTGAGTAGGTAATTCTTGGTTGTAATTGTTTATCTTTGGGAATTTTGATGATTGGTCTCCAAGCTCTCCTAGCCTGAAGTGTTTCTGTGGATAAGTCTGCTGCTATTTTAATTGGTCTTCCTCAGTAGGTTGTCTGACCTTTATCTCTTACTGCTTTAGGATTTTTTTCTTTTATACCTACTTTGTGTAGGTGAATTACTAGGTGTCTAGGAGTTGGTCTACTCATTTGTCATCTTGCAGGGGTTCTCTGAATCTCTTGTATTTGAACGAGAGTATCACTGATTAGATGAGAGACGTTTTCTTGGCTAAATCATGGAACGTTTGTTCCAGGGTGGTCTCTGTCTCTCTTTCTGCCTCAGGAAGTTCAATTAATCTTAGGTTCAGTCTCTTGAAATAATCACTTATCTCTTGAAGGTTTTGCTCTGTCTTTTAAAGCTTCTTTTCTATGTTTTTGACAGTTTATGTTAGTTTCATATTGTAGTCCTCAAGCTCTGAGATTTTTGCTTGGTTAATTCTGCTTTCCATGATTTCAGTTTGTTATTTATTTCATTCACTGTGTTCTTCACTGCTGTTATCCTGTTTATCAACTCCTTCATTCTTTCTTCTTGTCTCTCCTCAATTATATTTATTTTATTAATGTTGTGATACCTGGGTTTGTGGTTTGAGGCCAGTCTTTCTGTGGCTCTTCCTTGTTTGTATTCTAAGTCTGTATTCTCAATGTATGACTTCCAGGGGTTTGTGTGAGACCTATATTCTTCTTTTTATTTTTCTTCATTTGTGTAGATTTTCCTCCCTCCTTTTTTAAAATTTTTATTTTTACCTCTTCTTTAATTCTATTGTTCAGGGATGGGGGTGGTAGCTTTTACTTCTGTTTGCTTAATCTCCTATTCTTCCTTTTATGGATCCTCTGGTTTTGTTAAATTCTGAAACTGGGGTTGTACTTTTTGTAGTTTTGAGATTTAATTGGGTGGGGGGAGAGCTGTGATTCAGAAAGTATCTTCAGATCCCAGTATCTACTGACAGGTATGTGGGCCCCTTGGAACCCACTTCCCACTGTCTTTCAATCTGTCCATGCTGTTGGGGTAAAGGTTTGCCCTCTGAAAGCAAAATGAGGTAAGAAAAAGGGAAAGAGTGGAAAAAGGAAGGAGGGTGACTAGAACAAGGTGGAGAGAAGAATAAGAGGGAAAACAGACAGGCATACCAACTAACATATGAAAAGAGACACAAACACAGAAAAGATTTAAAAAACTAAAACATAGACAATCAGACAAATACACAAACTGACAGAAACCCCCTTATTGATGTACTCACTCTCAAAAATACCCATACACAGAAAGTCTTTAAAAATAGCAATAAAATAGCAGAAACAAAGCAAGTATGAAAAAGTAATCAAAGACAGAAAGAGAGAAAAAACAAACTAAAACAAAAAACAAACAAGAAAAATGAGCAAAACAAACAGTCAAACAAAAAACAAAACTTGTTCTGAGGGGGTTCCTTTAAATCCAACTTCCTTTCAGCTCTGATCTCCAGTCCTTCCCCTCTGCCCTCAGCACAGGCTGACAGGTTTTTTCTCAGCATGGGTCAGATGCCACAGGCCTACTTTGGGAGGAGGGTGGATTAGATCTGGACCCACCCTGCTAGCTGCCTGTTGAGTCTCCTACTCAGATCTGATGTGCCTGTGTCTGATCAAGTGTGGGGGAGGGGTGTTTGTCTCTTCAAGTTTGATGAGCTTACCTCTAGGTCCCAAGTTGGAGGCTGAGTGGAGCTAGGTGGGGCAATGCAGGTCTCTGCCTGGTCCCTGGACAGAGAAAATGGCATTCATTGGTGTTTCCTCACTGGTGATGGGACTCCTCTCAGCTCTCCCCATCTTCTCTCTCCAATGATTGGGGCCCCAGCTGCTTTGCTGTCACAGGTGATGGTGTGGGCTGAGCACCAGGTGATGAGAATCAGCTGTATTCAACAGGCTTTTCTCAGGAGAGTCCCGAGAGCAGCAGACAATCCTGCGTACCAATAGTTCTAATCTCAGGGCAGTGGGGGGTTGCAGTCACCTTGGGAGGAGAGCCCTGGTACATGAACCCAAGTCTCCCCTCAGACAGACTTTCACTCACCCACTGGCACACGCCCACTTACGCAAAGAGTCTTTATGGACACTTGCTTTTGTGGAGACTCTCGCAGTCCAACCTGCCCCATCACCATCATGCCAGAAATCCTCAATACAGCATTAAGTTAGAATACCTAGGAATAAACTCAATAAATTTGTAAGATTGATATATTAAACTTTTTGAAGAAAAATTTAGCACCACTAAAAAAACAGTGGTTGAAGTTTTGAACAAATGGTAAGACATACTATGATCTTAGACATGAAACATTGACAACATAAAAATGAGAATTTTCTCTGTAACTTATAATATGAATTTAAATATGAATCCAATGACAACATCTTTAGATTTTTTAAAATTTTTTATTTTTTGAGTTGGAGTCTCACTCAGTTGGCCAGACTGGAGTGCAGTAGCCGCTCCTGGCCACTGCAGCCTCGACCTGCTGGGCTCCAGTGATCCTGCCGCCTCAGCCTTCCAAGTAGCTGGAATTAAAGGCATGCACTACCACACCCCGCTGATTTTTTTTTATTTATTGTAGAGATGAGGTCTCGCCAAGTTCCCCAGGCGGGTCTTGAACCCTCGGGTTCAGGCAATCCACTCACCTCAGCCTCCCAAACACGGGATTACAGGCTGAGCCACCAAGCCCGGCTTAGACCTTTTTTTTTTAACTAGACAAACTGGTTCTTAGTTATATTGAACAGTAAAAAAGCCATAAATGTCCTGTAAAACTATGAGAAAAAAAGTAATAATAGCAGCACCACCCATTATTAAAATATTTTATAAAGCCTTGATAACTAGAATAATGTATTGATTTCACAGATAGATAGACAAGTGAGATAGATTTCAAAATCTAGTAATACATTCAAATATATAGAACAAATTAGTGTGCAATGAAGGTGGCATCTCAAACAGTCACAGAAAAAATGGATTTTTTAAAAATAAATGATGTGGTGAAAGCTTGGTAGCCATCTTGGAAAAAATGGTATGTCTCTACTTGACTTCTTGAACCAAGATAAATTCAAAATAGATTAAAGTTACAATATTAAAAATTGAAGGCCAGGTTCAGTAATCCTAGCACTTTGGGAGACTGAGGCAAGTGGATTGCCTGAGCCCAAGAGTCTGAGACCAGCCTGGGCAACTTGGTGAGATCTTTTTTCTACAATAAATAAAAAATTAGCCGGGCCTGGTAGTACATGCCTGAAGTTCCGGCTACTTTGGAAGGCTGAGGCAGATGGATCACTGGAGCCCAGCAGGTCAACACTGGGGTGGCCGTGAGCATGACACTGCACTCCAGCCTGGACAATGGAGTGAGACTTCAACTCAAAAAAAAAAGTTGAACATAAAAATTTCTAGGAAAAAAAAATAAAAAATATTTTTTTAAAACTTTAAAAGTAGGGGAAAATTTTTTTTTTACCATGCTCAAAATCTAAAATCCATGAAAGGAAAGCTTAATAAATATAACTAATAAAAGTTTTTAAAATCTGCATTGCAAAAATATCAAATACTATAAAAAAATGTAAAAAGATGACCTGAGAAATATTGCATCTCATATCAAGAACCAACCTCCCTAACATACAAAGAGTTCCTAAGAATTGTCATAAATTAGACCAGTAATTCAATAAAAAAAAAATCTGTAAAGGTGTTGATCAAAAAATATATAAAGAACTCTGAAAAGATGGTCAACCTTACTCATATCAAGAGAAATGAAGTGATCATTGAACAGGGCTGATCTTTGAAGGGTGATGTTTGCATCTAGAAGCATTTTATGAAAAAATCTAGGACTTGGAAGAAATGACTAAGCCCAACTTAAAATGGAAAAAATATTTTAATTATAAAAATCCAGACTGTGTGTATAAACACACATTTCTGAAATCCAAGATGATACTTTTTATAACATAACATCCTACATTGTAAGTCAATGATTCCTGTGGCAGAGATAACATGTGAGAACCTTCATTCTAAAAACTTGAAAATCAAGCATTAGACTAATAGTACACGTATTAAAATCTTGATGTTTCCCAAACTTGACAATTAGGGTGAGGTCATTTCTATCTTGAAAAAATTTACAACTTCTGTTTACTGTTCCAATAAACTTATGAAATAAATGGAGGGAAAAAAAGAGAAAAAACTGAAAATGAAAACCACACTAGAACTATTTTTCACCTATTAGTCTAGCAAGATTTTTTTGGAATCTGAGATATTTTTTAAGACTGGGTGATAACTAGTACTCTTACACATTGTTGGTGTAATACAAATTGGTCTACCCCTATGGAGATAAATTTAACTATCAGGAATTAGAAATTCAGATATCCTTTGACTTACAGTCTCAATTTTGGGAATTTATTATATAGAGAAAATTTAACATGTATATAATGGTGTAGGTTATTCACTGCAGCATTGTTTGTAATGGTAAAAGTTAGGAAACACCTAAAGCCTTATTAGCATGGGCCTTACAGAATGATGGATAAAGCTGAGTAGCAGATTAGGGAATTGAAATAAAAGGTTGAGAACAAATAAAAAGCAGGAAAGAATAAAGATATAAAGACTATAAAAGTTCGTTCATAAGCAGGCCCAGAACACTTATCATAATACTATAAGAAAGGGATTGGCAGTAGCAGGATACTGCCAGGGGAGGGTGGGACAGGGAGGGCATAACATCAGTAAGGGTACCTGATCTCAAACCAGGAAAAGTGGGGACCAAAGGGAGGCCCAAACTTCACCTGTACGATGCCCACTTGTATACCTAATCCTGAATTGTACCACACATCTTTAAGATAAGATATAAAAAAAAAATTGAAGCCGGGCTCAGTGGCTCAGCCTGTAATCCCACGCCTTTGAGTGGTTTGCCTGAACCGGGTTCGAGATCCGCCTGGGCAGCGAGACCTCATCTCTACAATAAATCAAAAAATTAGCCGGGCGTCATAGCGTGCGCCTGTAGTTCCGGCTACCTGGAAGGCTGAGGCGGAAGGATCACTGGAGCCCAGCAGGTCGAGGCTGCGGTGGCCGGGAGCGGCCACTGCCCTCCAGTCTAGGTGACAGAGTGAGACTCCAACTCAAAAAAAAAAAAAAAATTGAGAGAGTCCCCCTCCAAAAAAAAAAAAAAGAAAGAAAAAAGAAAAAAAAAGATTATAAAAGCAAGCTAAAAGATATGGAGAATAGATATAGAAGTATCAATATCCAGAGATGAGGGAAAAATGGAGAGAGAGAAAAACAGAGAGAGAGAGAGAGAGAGAGAGAGAGAGAGAGAGCGGAGGAAGGAGCAGGAGGAAGAAGAGGAGGAGGAGGAGGAGGAG
Organism: Carlito syrichta; assembly: GCF_000164805.1. Lineage (NCBI taxonomy): Eukaryota > Metazoa > Chordata > Mammalia > Primates > Tarsiidae > Carlito > Carlito syrichta. The sequence goes on along the minus strand of NW_007252966.1, from coordinate 310,789 downwards.
GAAGTTGTTGTTGAAGAAGAAATATTTGGATAAAAAGCAAAGATGAATTTCCCAGAAATAAAGACTTCAGATGAAAAGGGCTCACAAAGTGTCAAATAGAAAAGAAAAAGGCAGATTCATTAGAGTGAAATTTTCAGACATAAGGAATAGAGAATATGCTAAATGATTCCAGAATGCACTTACACAGGATTAGGTATCAAATTGGTATCAAACTACTCAACTTCGCATTGGAAACAATAGAACAATTGAGAAATTTTAAAGTATTGAAGAAAAAGAACTTTGAAATTAGGATTTTCATCTCCAGTCAGTATTTAAGTAAAACCTAGGTATGTGTTTAAAGTATGCTCAGGCATATAGTCTCAGGCTTACCATGCAAAGACCAACAAAGACTCATATGAAAATACTTTAAAAGAAAGTACAGAAATAAGAAGAGTTATAAATGAAGAAGGATGATACAGGAGATATGGACAATAAGCATCTTCAAATAGATAAGCAAATGTTATCTTTGTCAAGAAGGGAATGAAAGGAGGGGAGGAGGGAGGGAAGAAGGGAGACGGAAAGAGAAGAAAAAACAAACTCACCCAACTCCAAGACCAAAGGAAAAAAACATATGCATAGCAACTAAGACTATCAGTATCAACGTGACAGGAATTAAGGGAGCAGGAGAAAGAAACTAAAGGTATTGTAAATATCAAAAGTATTTATATTGTTAGGGGAAAGATATGTATATTAATATGATTATGAAAATAAAAGATGAAAATATATGTTTCAATATTAAGTTAAGGCAATTGTCATATGAACATAAATATTTGTTATAGGTTTTAAATCGATGAAATAAAATAATATATTCAATGTAAAAAAGTAAATGTAAGTATAAAATAAGTTGGAAGAAATAATCATTAATATAACAGTAATTACAAAATATAAATGGGTTAAATCGAACAATTAAAAGGCTGAGGCTCTCAGAATTGATTAAAACAAAAACAAAAGCATTATCCAACCATATGGGGCCTCCAGGAGAAACTTTAAAAATAAAGAGATGGAAGAACTGGAAATAAAATGCTGAACATAGACATTCCATGAAAATATAAACAAATAATCAAAAACTTGGAACAATTGTAATACCTAAATTGTAGAGTATCTGAGGTTTCATCAGTTATAAAATATCATTATTTTATATAAAACTAAGAAGTAGAAAAATCCCTATCAATTAAACAATGAAACAATGCTTTCTTATCATGTAAAATTTTTATTTTATATGTATTAAAATAATTATTTTAGACCTATTTTGATGCATATATTTTTTTTATCACACATCACTTCTAATACATAAAAGGAAAACTAAAATGTTTTCAGTTCAGAGTATAACTCTTCTAAATTACTTTTTCACTCTGAATCAGTTACCAAGCTAAAGTGTCCTCTGTAATAACAATAGAAAATGCAGTGAAACACTGAGTGCTCCACTATTATCTTGAAATCATAACCATAACTTGCAACCAGTGGAAGGTTTTCTAACAACAAATTTATTCTTTAGCTAATCAAATACATCAAAGAAAATATATTTGGTTAGTTACTTAGGTCTCCTAGACATCTATCCCAGCTTTTTTGTTAGTCTGATAGCAGTTTACCTAATGCCTTATTTTTATTTTTAGTACAAGTACAGTAACATATTTGGGAATTATCCTACTCTGTGTTATTGGTTTGTGGTTTGAAATTAAATATGGTGACTTTTGACCTTTGGTATTTATAATGGCATGTGAAACATTACATTTTCTAATCTGTCTTTGCTCATAATAAAACACCTTTGGCAATGGTTCCATAAAAACTCAAGGTTAAAAAAAAAACCTCAAAGTTTTATTAGTATTTATTATCTAATTTAATTCATGGTTTCATGTTTTTTCTCAATTGAATTTAAATAGAAATTGAATTAATTTCTCAATGAAGGTTTTATTAGTATTTATTATCTAATTTAATTCATGGCTTCATGTTTTTTCTCAATTGACTTTAAATAGGAATTGAATTAATTTCCCAATGAAGTAAATAGCTTCATATAAAAGTCAGCAAGAAGTTTCTGACAAATTGACATTTGACACCTTGACTATAGACCTGCATGACATATAAATAGGTCACACTAGACTCCTTGTTTTTAACTTTCTTTTATCCATTCCAAGGGATTTGACAAATTATTTTCCTTCTAGTTGGATTAGTTGGTATGATAGGCATCACTTTGGCATGAATCTTTGTAAAAAAAGTAACACACCTCTATCTACTTGTGGGTGTCTTCTATTCTTGGGTTTCGTAAAGCATTTGATTATTGCTTTGCTTGAAAATACAGAATTGCAATCCTTTCTCCAATTATAAGCATTTGTTTTTTAATATTTGCTCAATTTCCATGTCTTTCTGTATCTATTAACTTTTCATTTCAATGCCCAATCATAATGTAAGCTTTTGAAGACATTTAAACAGCAACTAAACTCAACATATCTAATACCAACAGTGTACATAATTCAACTGAAGTAACAGGAAGGAGACCAGCTATCATTATGTTCACATAAGCATAAGCAATGACAACTCGGCCACATCTACATCCTCCCTGACAACAAGTAAAAGAAAAAACTCAATTTTATTTTATTTTTTTATTTTAAGCTTCTGTTTTATTGTGGTAAGAACACAACATGAGATCTACCCCCTTAACAAGTTTTTAAGTGTACAGTACAGTACTGTTAACAATAGGTTATAATGTACAGCAGGTCTCTAGAAATTTATTCATTTTGCTTAATTGGAGGGTTTTGTTTTGTTTTGTTTTGTTTTGAGTTGGAGTCTCACTCTGTCGCCCAGACTGGAGGGCAGTAGCCACTCCCCGCCCCCACAGCCTCGACTTGCTGGGCTCCGGTGATCCTTCCGCCTCAGCCTTCTGAGTAGCTGGAATTACAGGCATGCACTACCACGCCCGGCTAATTTTTTGATTTATTGTAGAGATGAGGTCTCGCTGCCTAGGCAGGTCTCGAACCCGCGAGCTCAGGCAATCCACTCATCTCAGCCTCCCAAAGGCGCGGGATTATAGGCTGAGCCACCGAGCCCGGCTTAATTGGAGTTTTATACTCATTAATTAGCAACGCAACAACTCAGTTTTCGAGATGTTAAAATGTGAAAAAATCTTGATGTAAAAGCAGTGAAATATGTTTCCTATATATAATACTTTAGGATAAAATTTCAAGGAGCAATTAGGATGTTTAAACTATTTAAAAGAGGCTGGACACAGAGGCTCATGCCTATCACCCCAGCACTTTGGGAGGCTGAGGCAGGAGGATTGCTTGAGCCCTGGAGCTCAAAACCAGCCTGGGCAATATAGTGAGACTTCGTGTCTACAAAATAAATAAATAAATAAAAATAGCAAAGTGTAGCAGTGCATGCCTATAGTCCCAGCTACATGGGAGACTGAGGCAGAAGGCTCCTCTGAGCCCAGGAGGTTGAAGCTGTGGTGAGTTGTGATCATGCCACTGCATGCCAGCCTGAGCGACAAAGTGAGATCCCGACTCCAGCAAAACAAAACAAAACAAAAACTACTTAAAAGAAATAAAAAAATATATGTATCATCATTATGAAAATATATGTCCCCCCATTATAGCATCAAAATATGTAAGGCAATAGCTGACAAAATTGCAGATATAAATGCAAGAATCAATAGTTATGGTAGGATATTTTAACATGCCACTTCAGAAACTTATAGATACAACAGATAAAAAAAAATAAGCACATATATCAAGATCTGATTATTCCAATAATTAATAAGAATATACAGAACTCCAAACCTTACAAACAGATAATACAGATTAAATTAGAGCAATCAAGAAACATGTACCAAAATTGACCATGAATTAGGACATAAGAGAAGATGCCCTAAATTCCAAGGGATAAATTTCACACAGAGCATGTTTCCTAAACATATGTAATAAAACTAAAAATTAACATCAAATTAGATATGTTTAAATCCAGAATTTTTTGGAAATAAATAACATATTACCAGATAGCGCTTGGGTTAAAAAGGAAATTAAGACACATAAAATCAAATGATAATAAAAACATAGGCTGCCAAAAAATTAGTCTATAGAGGGAAAATTCTAGCTTTAAAAGAATCTTTCAAAAATAAAATTGAAAAAAAAAATAACTATCATTCAACTCAAGGAGCTAAAGAGCAACAAAGAAACCAAAGAAATATTAAAGAAGATCATAACTACCAGGGCAGAGATCAGTCAAATAAGACTATGGTTAAGATTAACAAAGGCAGAAATGCTGTCCTTGCAAAAATTAATAAGATAGGCACATCTTAAAAGACTCATCAAGGACAAAAGATGAGTATAAAAGTAAAATATGATTGAAAATATAGAAAAAAGAGGCAATAACTGCAAACACAGTGGAGATTTTTTAAAATAATAAGAGTATTGAAACCCTAAATGAAATGGATAAAATTCTATAAAAATATAGAAAGCCAAATTGCATAAGAAGAAAAAGAATTGGAATAGTAAACCAGGAAACATGAACAATATTGTAATAGTTCAAACTCTTCCTTCCACCAATTCCCCAAACAAACAAACCAACAAACAAACCCAGGCCACATGATTTTAAAAGGTGGATTTTACAAAATATTCAAATTATATACTAATGCTTAACTTAAAGCTAAAATATATCAAAAGAGATGAAGCTTCCCAGTTCATTCTATGAGGCAAATATGACTTTGATTCCAGAACCAGGTAAGGACAACATTAGAAAATGTAGAGACATTTTATTCAAGAATCTAAATGAAATATTAGTCAAATCCACTAACGCATTACAAAAAAGAAGCACAACTAATAAAGTCTATCGCAATAATGCAAGAACCATTCAATATCATAAAATCTATCAGTATAACTTAACAATAAATATGTAATTATTTCAATAGATGAAGAAAGACATCTTTGTACAGTTCAGCATTGAGGAATTCTAAATAAAACTCTGTTTTAAACTATAAGTATAATGGAATTTCATTAACTTGGTAAAAATTGTATATTAAAATCCTGCAGCAAACATCACACTTAATGGAGAAATTTTGGATACATTTAATAGCAGTAATAAGGATAAAGGTAATGTTCTAGGCTATAAGAAGATAAAGAGAAGTGTATGTTTTAGAAGGGAAGACACACAGCTATCATTTGTAGATGATATACTCACATATTCAGTAAACTAATAGAATCATCAAACAAAAGAACTAACAAGAATACTAAGAAAGGTGTCTGAATCAAGGTCAAACTAAAAAAAATTATTTGCATATATATGTATATATATTTGTGTATATGCACACTACATTAGTGTGGACATTTCTTAAAAACTGTCAAAAGGCAATATGATCTGAAAAATGGAGTGACAATGTAAGCTCTTAGGTGAGACGATATTATTTTTTTTAATACCAGTTCTCTTCTAAGCTATAAATTCAATACAATCCCAGTAAAAATTCATTTTTTTGAGAAACTGAATAAACTGCAAAATTTATATTAAAAAGGGGGATATGAAAGAATAGATCAACCTTAAAAAAGAAGGGCAATGAAAGGTAATTTGTTATACTGGTAGATCCCAGACATATTGCAATGCTATGTTTAAAACAAAAACAGCACGGTGTTGATGGCGAGTGCACAAATAGACCAAGGGAACAAAAAGAGGTCTCAGAGATAGACTTACATAAATATGGAAACTTAAATAAGTAATTTCACTTTAGTAAAGGATGTTGGGAAAATTGGCTCACTCAATGGGAATGATAAAATTGAATTTCTACCTAACACAGTCAGCAAAGATGAAATCCAGGTGGATAAAAGTCAAAGCATATAATGTTAATTCTGAAGGCAACAAAATAAAACATAAGGGACTATTTTTGTGTCCTAGGAATGAAGAAGGACTTAAACTCTCAGATCACAAATCATAGGCAAAAGTTGAATTTATGCTCATCAAAATGATAGATTTCTTTAGGAAGAAATAGATAGAAAAACACAAATAATAGAAGATTTTAACAACTCAACAGATCAAGTGAACCAATAAATGACTAGGAAAAAAGAACAAACAAACAAATTAATTGCTAAGGTAAAGCTTCCAGTTATATATAGAATATTACATCTTGGTAATAGAGAATCTACCTTCTCAAGTACACATGGAACATTCATAGCAATTGATCCCATGTTGGTTCACAAGGGAAGTATCACAAAATATCACAACAACATTTTTATCACTTTTCAATAAAACTTGGAAATTAACAGCAAATTTTTTTTTTGAGTTAGAGTCTCATTCTGTCTCCCAGGCTGGAGTGCAATGGCACACTCATGGCCACCACACCCTTGACCTGCTGGGCTTAGATGAGCCTTCTACCTCAGCCTTCCAAGTAGCCGGAACTACAGACGCATACTACCACACCCAGCTAATTTTTGATTTATTGTAGAGATGAGGTCTCACCATGTTGCCCAGGCTGGTCTTGAACCCATGGGCTCAGGCAATCCTCTCGCCTTGGCCTCCCAAAGTGCTGGAATTATAGGCTTGAGCCACCACACCCAGCCAACAGCAATTAAAAAAAAAATCCCTTTCCCTCTGAAAATTTAAAACGTTTCTATTAAACTACTACTGGATAAAAGAAAAAAATACAAGCAAATAATAAAGAATTTTTAAAAATTGAGATAATAGAAATGCTTTATTTAACACATTGTCAGAGGAAAATTCATAATTGAGAGCTTGAAAACTAGTTAATAAATTAGAGCTCAGAGAGCTTTAAAAAGCAACACAGTCAACCAAAAGAAAGCATAAAGTCTGAAACAATAAAATAAAGGCAAAAATTATTGAGACTGAGAGCAGTAAAACAGTAGGATTAATTAATAAATTGAAATTCTGATTATTTAGTAAAATTTTTTTTAAAACAGGCAAATGAAGAAATAAAATAAGTAACAACGTGAAAAAATCACTCAAATGAAATTTTAAATATTATAGGAGATTACTTATGAATAAATTTGAAAACATATTAAATTCTGAAACTATTTTTTATGTATTGTAGAACAGAGCAAATGAGTAAATATATTACTATTTGAAGGTGAAGAAAGTAAAAATATAGAGTGAAACAAGGAAAGGAATTCTGTGGTGATGGATTAGAATTAAAGGTAACAGAATACACTGATTTACAAAGCAAACAAATAAAAAATTCATATATTTCCTACTTCTGTTCACTGAAAGGACCTAGAAACATGATGCTCCAGGAGCAGTGAGCACAGCTGGAGCCTGGACCTGGGTTTCAAAATGCCACATTCCCACTAGACTAAATCAAAGCTTCTTGGGAAAATGGTGTAACCCAAAACTGGGGCAAGAAAAGTACACTGCAATGGTTAATTTTAGGTGTCAACTTGACTGGCTTAAGGTATGCCCAGATAGCTAGCAAAACCTTATTTGTGGGTGTGTCTGTGAGGGTGCATCCAAAATAGATTAGCATTTGAATTGGTAGACTGAGTGAAGAAGACCCACCCTCACCAATGTGGGTGGGCATCATCCAATCTGTTGAGAGCTTGATAGAACAAAAAGGTGGAGGAAGGGAAAATTTACTCCCTCATTTCCTCAGCTAGGCCATCCACCTTCTCCTGCCCTTGAACATAGGAGCTCCAGTTCTCAGGCCTTTGTACTCTGGGACTTACACTAGCAGCCTCCCTGGTTCTTAGGCCTTGGGCCTTGGACTGAATGACACCACCAGCTTTCCTCATTCTCCAGCTTGCAGATGACAAACTGTAGGACTTGTCAGCCTCTATAATTGCTTTAGCCAATTCCTATAATACATCTTTTACAAAGAGATTTTTCTTTCCTATTTTATGTTTTTTAAGAGAATGTATTATAATCTATGTAAAATATCTTATATTTTGTCTTTTATAAGATATTTATTACTCACGGTTTCAAATAAGAAATCCACTGTCATTCAAATAATACTTGTAGGTAAGGTGTCATTTATTTCTGGCTGTTTTCAATATTGGTGTGGATTTCTTTGGGTTTGGGTTTATCTTGTTTGTGATGAACATAATTTCTTGACTCTGTAGGTTTATATATTCATAAAAATGAGAATTTTTCAGCCATTATTCTTTCAAGTACTCTTTCAACTCATTCTTCTCTCCTTATTTGACTCTCAAAGTATGGAAGTTGGATTTTTTTCTTGTCCAACAGGTCCTTGTGGATCTGTTCATTCTTTTCCATCTAACTTCTTTTTGTTATTCTTATGATGTTATTCACATGATGAATACATTCTATTGATCCGCCGTCAGCTTCACTGATGCTATTCACTGTCATATACATTTTACTATTGAACCCATTCAATAAGTTTTTAATTTCTGCTATTGTGATTTTTAGTTCTATGATTTACACTGGCTTTTTAAATATAACTTCTGTATCTTTACTGGTGTTTTCCATTTTTTTCCTCTGTAATTGATTTTTGAAGAATTTTTATGATGGCTTTTATATAGTCCTTGCCAGAATATTTCAATAACTGATGCATCCAATGGTGGTGCTAGTTGGTAATCTTTTCTCATTAAAGTTGTTATTTTCCTGGTTCTTGGTAAATCATTGTATCCTGGACATTTTGTCTACTCTGTTAAGAAGCTCTTGGGCAACCCCTTTGAGTCCCTTCCCACTGTGGGAGCTTTTCTGTCCTCTCAATAAATCCTGCTTTCTCATTTTCAAAAAAAGAAAGAAACTCTGATTTCTATTTAGATTTTCTATATCAGCAGGACAATCTCCCTGTTAAGGCTTAGTATGCAGGTCCTGGCCTACTTTTGAGGGCTGTGGTTCCAATGACAATTTAATTTTCAGGAACTTTTATGGTTTCATTTTTATCTGTTTGGTTTAGTTGGTGCTGCTAAGGTCCCCTGTTACTGCCTGGGGGAATAAAGGTATTTCCTTTGGCTTGTCTGCCTGGTGTCACTCAGTGGGGGAGAGCCTTAGAACCACAGGGACAAAGAAGCTTTCCTAACTTGACCCTTGTGATAGGATCTCTCCTGCTTGTAGACTACAGAGTCCTGCCAATCTAGGTACTTGTGGCAGGACACCTTCTGCCGGTGCCCTTCCCCAACCTGGCCTGCTGTTTCTAGATAGAAGAGAGGAGTCTCAGGCCTGTAGAGAAGGTGAGCACTTTTCCTGGCCACTTATTGACAATAGGATTCAAATATATGTCCCCTGCTGGTGGTACTAAGCTCTAGGAAAGATCTTTAGAGGAACCTCTTGTCTAATGATGAGAATCCCCAGACATACATGGGAGACTCACAAGGTTCTTTAGGATGCTATAACCAACAGAAACACTGCCAGCTTGGGCTGAAAAGTACAGAAAGAACACAAAATGAAAGAAACTGTCGGATACTAAAAATTTGACAGGCAAGAAATGGGATGAAAAAACGTCTCATCTGTAAACATGTGACACCTTTCAAGAAGGAGGAAGAATGCCACCAAGGACAGAGCCTGTGGTCCTCCAGAGATCGTGGTCCTCCAGCTGCAACCATGTGATTTAGAGATGCATTGAGAGAATGATGACACAGAACTCTGGAAACCTTAACTTCTGAACTTTCTACCAATTCAGACTTTAACAAGAGAGAGAAACAAACATCTTTAACTCTTTTGGCCTTTGCTAAAGTAGTCAAACCAATATCCTAAGCAATTTAGCAGCAGCTCTGTCCACTACACACCACTGGAGGACTAGTTAGGTGTCCATCCCTCTTTTTCCTATATATGCATGCACATACCCACGGATTTTTTTTTTTTAGAGTGGAATCATACCATTAATAATGCTTTTCGCCAGGCTCAGTGGCTCAGCCTGTAATCCCAGAGCTTTGGGAGGCTGAGGTGAGTGGATTGCCTGAGCCCGCGGGTTTGAGATCCTCCTGGGCAACTTGGCGAGACCTTATCTCTACAATAAATCAAAAATTAGCTGGGTGTGGTAGCGCGTGCCTGTAGTTCCAGCTACTTGGAAGGCTGAGGCGGAAGGATCGCCGCAGCCCAGCAGGTGGAGGCTGCGGTGGCTGGGAGCGGCCACTGCACTCCAGTCTGGGCAACGGAGTGAAACTCCAACTCAAAAAAAAAAAAGGTTTTCAATTTGCTTTTTCACTCAACAATATATTCTACATAGAGCTTATTTCATTTAGAAAATATTGATGAATTTTATTCTTTTTAGTAGCTGCTTATTTTGCAGAATGTATGCATTGTGATTAATTTAATAATTTTCCATTAGTTAATACGTAGATTTTTCTCAAAAAATGCTGTCTTACATAATGATGGAGTGAAATCCTTCCGTATTTATGAATTTGTATAAATATTTCTCAGCCTGAGCAACTTAGCAAGACCTCAATTACACAAAAAAATTTTTGTTTTGTTTTTGAGTTGGAGTCTCACTCTGTCGCCCAGACTGGAGTGCAGTGGCCGCTCCTGGCCACCGCAGCCTCCTGCTGGGCTCCAGTGATCCTTCCGCCTCAGCCTTCCGAGTTGCTGGAATTACAGGTGCGTGCTACCATGCCCGGCTAATTTTTGATTTATTGTAGAGATGAGGTCTCGCTGCCCAGGCGGGTCTCAAACCCGCGGGCTCAGGCAATCCACTCACCTCAGCCTCCCAAAGGCGTGGAATTACAGGCTGAGCCACCGAGCCCGGCTACAAAAAATTTTTAAAAATTAGTTGGGTGTGGTGGCATGTACCTGTAGCTTCAATTACTCGGGAGGCTGAGGCAGAATGATTGCCTGAGCCCAGGAAGTCAAAACTGTGGTGAACCGTGCATGATCCTACCACTGCACTCCAGTCTGGGGGATGGAGAGAGACCCTGACTATATATATATAATATATATTGTAATATACATCTAGAAATTATATTTAGCAAACGATATGCCTGTTTTAAAAATGTAATAAGGGTACCTGATCTCAAATCAGGTGAAGAGGGGACCAAAGTGAAGTCCATCTTCACCTGTACAATGACCATTTGAACACCTAACCCTGAATTGTATCTCACATTTTAAAAATAAAAAATAAATAAATTTAATAAGTTGGCCCAAATTACCCCCTCCAAAACAAATGTGCTGATTAATACTAATTAAACTTCTCCCAAAGTATACTTTTATCATAATCTTATCAATATAAGTGGAAAATACTGTTGAGTTTCTATTTTCTTAATTACTTTTGACATCTTTTTCATAAATTCCTACATTATTTGTATTTTTGTGTGACTTTTCCAGTTTATTCCTTTGCCTATTGTTCTATTGAAGTGTCTGCCTTTTTCTTATTAATTTGTGGGAACTTTTTAATATTAGAGTTATCAAACTTTTTGAATGCATGTGTTGCAAATATTTTCCCCCAGTCTATCATTTGTCTTTGAAATGTGTAATGTCTTTCACTACACAGAAGTTTCTCATTTTTAGGAACTAAAATAGTTTATTTTCTATAAGTTTCTTTAGGAATCCTTGTTATTTTCTTTAAATTATTGCCTAAGAGAATTAACAAGTTTTGCCTGTAAGGAGCCAGAGAATAAATATTTTATACTTTGCAGGCCATCCCGTCTCTGTCACAATTGCTCACTCTCATGCTATAATGCAAAAGCAGCCATAAACAATAGGTATATGAATGAACAAGGCTATAATACAATAAAATCTTATTTACAAGCACAAGATGTGGAAAGGAAAGGATTTGTCATGAATGCTGTGGTTTGCCAACCTGTGGTCGGTGGGGCACCATGCCTAGTGTTGTGAAAGAAAGAAGCAGTATTTTTAGCACAAACATAGAATCCCAAAAAATGTTCAGGCAGCTCTTTTCTTCAGGTTCAAAAGATATAGTCCAATTTGTGTAAAGTCACCTGGTAGGGGGAGTCAGGAAGCCTCCTCTGTTATCTTCAGTGTGTCCCTGAGCTCTCCTCACAGACACCGAGCCTTGGTCTCCGGCTCACAAGCTTGGACGGTGGAGTCTGCGCCTTCCCTGCAGCTCCTCTGACTTGACAACTCTTGGCTTTCCTGCTATTCACTAGATCTCTTCCTCAGGTGTTCTCTGTTCCATCAGGGCTTGCTTCTAGATGGGGTTGGGAAAAGGAACTTTGTCTTAGTGGGGAGGAGGAGGGAGCTCTGCCCTAGGGCTGCCTTGTCTTAAATTGACTCTCCAGAAAATCTCCCTCATGGGACCTGAAGCCTCCTGATTCAATGTGTGCCAATGTCTCCTTTTCATGGTAAGTAAATGGGATTAACAGTGACTACCATCTGGATCATAAACAAGGTACCTCAAGGTCTTGAGGCTCCCCTATTAAGAGCCTCTTGTTATTGGAAGTTGTGCTTGCTTCCATAAAAGATCAAGGAGGAAGTTGTCCATTAGCATCTCATATAAGGTAAAAAGATTACAATTGAATGTCACCTCAGTATTGCAATAAAGGAATGAAAATATTTGTCTCCCATAGAATAGTCACTTAGTTGTCCAAGCAAAGGTCTTGTCATATTGTAGGTGACCTCCAACATGTTGGCAGCCAACTGATTGCTGTATAGCAACCCATTCCGAAATTTAGTGGTTTAGGGCAACAACAATTTATTCTCTCTTACAATTTTGTTGGTTGGGAGTATGAGAAGAGCTTGACTGGGCAACTCTCCTGCTCTATCCTCATGGCATGGACTGCATGCAGTTGGAGCTGAGCTGGGCTGGAAGGCCCAAGAAAACTCCACTCACAAGTCTAGTACCTCAGTGCTCTCCCCACATGGTCTCTCTCATTCTCTCTCTCTCTCTCTCTTTCTCTCTCTCTCTCTCTCTGGATAACTTGGACTTCCTCACAACATGGCCATCTCAAGACAGTTATATTCCTTACATTGCCTGGATTTCAAAAGAGAAGAAGCAAAAGCTAACAATTCTCTTAAGACCTAGGATTTATCACTTCCAGCATGTTCTGTTGATCACAGCAAGTAACAAAGCCTTCTCAGATTTCAGGGGAAAGAAAATAGATCTCATCTCTTAGTAGAAAGTATGGCATGCATGTATAGGAGGGAAGGAATTCATAGTGGTTATCTTTGGAGAGTATCCTTCACAATTTTGATTCTCCTTTTCACTTACCAGGTGAACTACCTCCACCCTAGCTCTGGTATTTTGAGGTAGGATTTCTGGACACTTGAAGAATCCTTCTATGATGGTTAATTGTTTGCGTCAACTTGACTGGGTCACAGGGTGCCCAGATATTAGGTTAAACATTTTTCTGGGTTTGTTTGTGAGGATGTTTCTGGGTAAGATAAAGCTTTGAATCAGTAAACTGGTTAAAGCAGATTACCCTTCCCAATGTGGGTGGTCTTCATCCATACCACTGAAGGCCTGAATAGAAGAAAGACAGTAGAAAAAAATCTCTCTGTGTTTGACTATCTTCAAGCTGCAATATCACTCTTCTTGGACTGGAACTTGCCCCACTGGCTGGGTCTAGATTTCTCAGACTCCAATTCCTCATAATAAATCTCTCTCTATATATATAGATGTTGGCATAGATATAGATATACAGATACCTGGTTCTGTTTCTCTGAAGAACTCTAATACACTTGTCTTTAGATAGACGGCTAGAAGCAATGTGGGTAATGGCTGACCATCTAGTTTTAAAATACATTTTACTTATTAATTTTTGAATAGACAAAATATGAATGCAGTGCAAAATTTTAAAGTGAAAATTAAGTCTCTTTCAATCCTTCTCTAGTCAACTGGTTTTCTTTCTCTGGAAGCAACATTATTAACAGTCTCTGTTACAACCTTCCAAAAATGTTGTTTTGTGTTTTATACTAATGACAGTTTGCTGTACCCACATTTCTCCTCCTTGTAGTTTTACTTTAATAATATATCTTAGAGATCTCTCCATATCATAGCTCATATAAAAACACCTCATTTCAATGGTTGCTCATCATTACATAGATGTGTCATTATTTATTTAACCCATCTCTGATTTACGGAGATGTAGATTGTTTTCATTACTTGCTACTGGAAACAATGTTGCAGTACACATTATCCCTGATGGCCATTTCATACACAAGCAAATCTGTGGAAAAATAGGTAGAATTTCTGGGTTAAAGAGTACCTGCACCTAACTTTGAAAGATGTTAGCAAACTGTTCACCACAGCCTCACCAACACTAACTGCTCTTAGCATTTTTTAACTCTGTCAATCTGAGACTGCAAAATGGTATCTTATTGTCATTTTAGTGTATAGTTTTCTTATTATAAATGAGGTAGAGCATCTTTTATACGCTTAAGAGCCAAATTGGATTTTCTGTCCATATCCTTTTCCAAGTTTTCATATATGATATGAAAAGCAACAGATATGTGTATTTGATGATCTGTGATATGTATTACATATTTTTTCCAATTTGTCACTTTTTCTTCTGAATTGTAGTTAACAGAAAATAAAAAAGAAAATAAATAAAACTCTGATTGGTCTTGTCTCTCAGTGACCTAAAATTTTCATTTGTTGCGATTTAAAAACGTAAATCAACTACAGTCTTGCTCAGACGAGGAGATTGTCTCCAATTTAACAGGTTCCACGACACATTTTAGAAGATAATCATACCTTTTCTACCAGTCACAGGTGAAACACCTAGCAGCCTGCCTCTAGCTAAGGGACTGTATGTCCCTCTCACATTACAAAAAGGCTTCTCTTGCCTTGGTCTTGCAAGGTGTCCAGTTCCTGGAGGAAAATGTGCATGATGGAGGGGAGAAGGAAGGACATATTTAAAACATTTAAAAGGTAGTTATTTAAGACAATTTTTTATATTATCCCTACCAGTCTCTTTTATCTATTTCAATGAAACAGACTGACTTGTAAATTCATGGACCCTGAGATGAGGACTATATGGTGTGGTTTTATTTCATCTTAGTCTGGAGAGGTGTGGGCCTGCAGATAGCTGATGAACATGTGTTTAGCTAGAGGAAAGAAAAAAACCCCTGTAGTGTATATTTTATTTACTTCTCATCTAGTGGAAGTTTGTCTGATCAGGACTATTCAGAACTAACACTGGCTCACAGGGAAAAGACCCCATGCCCCACACGCCCTGGCGACTGTGTTTACCAAGAATGAAGTAAGAGAATTACCAAACCAGATCAGCCAGAGAAACAGAGAGGAAAAAAAGCCCTGTTTGCTCACAGCTAGCAAGTAAGTTGCTTCAAAACCCAGCATCCCGAACCCTGGTGCCCCCTCCCTTCACTCTTCCTGCAAATACAGATATTCATTCATTCCTAAAGCTAATGGTTGTCTTGAAATGGGTCTTCTCTGTGAAGGAGGTGTCTGCAACACTGGCATGGAGTCCACATGGTGCTGAGTGTACCTCCAAGTCTGAAGTGGAAAAAACCCTTAGGATTGTCTAGAAATCATGGTTAATTATGGTTCAGAGGGCTGTGGTTGTTTTAAAAGTCAAGGAAGGCATGAGCATGCATCGCTGATCCTTCTGTCTTTTCCTCCTTTTTCTATCATTAAAGTAACGCAGTGAGGAGAAGTCTCTCAGTGCTGACTGCTGACCTTAGAAAAGGAAACGAATTTCCCCTCTTTCCTGGAAAAGAAGCTAGAACTGGACCTGGCAGAGGCACAAGTCATTACAAAAGACGGCCAGGCCAAGCCAGCTGTGCCAGGCCAAGTCGACTGTCCCAGCCCACTCCGTTTCCATTAAGTAAGGCCCCCCTTCCCTCTTTGGGTTAGGAAGGTGGCTTTGGCTGAGCAAGGAGGGTGTCCTAGGGCAGAGGAGAGGGGGTGGCAACCACAGAAGGCCAAGCTGAGGTGCGTAGGTCACTGCTTTCAGCCTTGGGCACTGGGCCGGGGATGTTGGAGATGTTCTGAGTAGGGCAGAAAGGAGTCTGTGCCAGGATCTGAACACAGGCTGTGGACTCCAAGGATCCCTCCCTGTACTGCCCTCCTTCCTGTCCTCTTCCCTTTGCTGAGTGTCTTCTCCATTCTGGGGCAGTGCCACTGTGGCTGAGTGCTCCTGGCACGACTCCCCAGCAAAACTCTGCCCATCTTCTTCCTTGGGTGATGCTTTGCATGCAAACACAGTGAGGGGACCCCTGACTTCTGCTCTGATGCAACTGTTGGCCTCAGCTGGGGTCACCCCAGCTGTGCTGCTAGAATGAGGAGATGGAGTATTGTAGCTGCTAAAGGAGCTGTGTATACTACTCGGGAAGGCAGAGGACACAGGAAGACTTAACAGAAAACTACGCAAGCCAAGCAGCTAAGTAAGCACAAAGATCCAACTTAAAACACCAGACAGCTGTGGGGACAGCTAGATTCTGTGGTAAAGATTATTGTAGGGATGAAACATGAAAACTACAAGTTGAATAAAGAGGTATTAACTAGAGAAAAGTCTAATACACAGTTTGGGATGTTTTATTTTTGAAATAGGAAGAAAGGAGATAAGATAGAAAGAAGGAAGACAGGTTAAATTCTTTTTTATTGACTTCTGAATATGCTGAGCCATATGTACACATACCTCTCATGTGTGTATGTAAGCATACATGCATGTGTAGGTCAGGCAGAGAGGTGTAAAAGAACATGGCATTCCACCTCTCAGCTAGATGACCACTGGACCTTTGCACATGCTATTCTTTCTGCCCAGAAAACTTCCTCATTGTTTCTTCCCTGGCTAACTCCCATCCATGACTCACATCTCAGTTTGCAGCTTGAAAGTTTTGTTTTGCACTCACTCCCATCTCCAGGTTATGATTGGTACCACCCCCCCTCCCCCCACCGCACCTCCCCTCCCACCCTGCTCCCATGAGTCTGGAACTTCTCTTTGTCGTGACACTTAACACACTGTACTGGTTTTGCCCCCCAAACATGACTTTTAATGAAACAAATCGCAAAATATACACATAGGAGAACCTGTTCAGTGCAAATGTGCTGTCTAAATAATCACAGTGCAGTGAACACCTCTTTACTCACACCCAGTTTGAGAATGGAATATTTCTATTAGCTTGGAATATACCCGCCCCCTTTCTGCCTGATGCTCTCTGATCATATGTCCCTCTCCTGCTGGAGACAATCACTGTCCTGATTTTGATGATAAACATCCCTGCTTGTTATTTATATATAATTTATATATAACGAATTATATTACAACACATTCTTTCATGATGCACTCTCTCCATGAAGTTTTTGGCAGTTACCCATGTTGATACATGTAGCTATAATTCATTCATTTTCACTGCTGTGAAATTGTATTCCATCATACATACAGACTACAATTTATTTATTCTGTTGCTGATGGGCATATGGGCTATTTTCACTTTTTTCTGTTGCTAACAGTGCTCCCACGAACCCTGTGTATGTCCTGTTGGGTGTACAGGCAAGAGATTTTCTAGGGTATATTTACAGGAACGAAAGTGCCGGGTTATAGGATGTACATAGTCTCTTCTTCTAGGAAATGCCAAACTGTTTCTCTGCATGGTCTGCACTAGCATGTGTCCTGCTAGTGGATGAGAGTACCCATGGCTCAATACTGCCAGTGCTGATTTGACAAACTTTTGAACTGTTGTCAATCTGGATGATGTGAAATGGTATCTGATTGTAGTTTTAATTTGCATTTCTCTCATCAGTAATATGGTTGAGCATCTTTTCATATTTTTATTGTCCACTCAGATTTTCTTTTTATGTCTTCATGAAAATCCTCTGAAGTCTTCACACATTTTCCTACTGATTTGTTGTTCTTTTCTTATTGACTTGTGTACTGCACCCATCATACCAGGTTCTTGAGAGCCAACTGAGACCATCTCCTCCCAAGTCCCTACTTGGTGCCCTCACAGAGGTGGCTTAAAATTGGCCACGGGGAAGTATTTATATCATGGAAACAAGCAAATGCTAAAAATCAGGACTTTGGGGGATCTGAGAGCTAATTGTTCAATGTTTTCCAGCACACCATGATTATAGGAGTCATTTATGTATCCAGGCCCTGGTCACTTGTTGACTATATGTGCTACAAATGTTTTAGCCTATATCACGACTTTTAGAAACATTCCCTTTGGGGTAACTTTTAATTAACAGAAGTTCTTTATTTTAACATGGTTATATTTTTTTTTAATATTCTTCTATATAGGTGGTGTGTTTTATGTCTTATTTTTAAAGAATTTTTTTCTGCCCTAAGAATACTAAGGACTTTTTTCAAATTTAATTCTGAAAGCTTTGGAATTTTGCCTTTTATATTTGGGTCTTTAATGCACCTGAAATTGATTTTTGTAGGTTGTGGGATAGTGGTTCAATTTTTTTTCTGAAAGTTTAGAGCACTTATATATTTCCAGAGACATATAGGATGCATTATATCACTAGCCATGCTCAATTGGGTGAGATAAGGCAAGTAATCCAACAACTGGATTAGAAACAGCTATAGTAAGGAGAGGTCATGTATTTTATTTTATGTCTGCCATTTGGATGAATTGTCCCAAGATACTTATCTGTGTGCATCCCAATTATGGTGGATTAATTGCAGAAATAGGTCCAGTTTTTCATGCATTCAACAAACCATTCACTTAGGTAAGGCCCTTCCAAATAGATGCTAAGCTTGGTGTTTAGCTTAGTGCCATGACTTCCTTTGGTCAATGAGACAGGAGCACAGGCTTGAAAAAGCACATGTGCATTTTTACTTATTTCTTAGACTTCTGCCACTACCATGAGAACAAGCCTGGCTTAGTCTGCTGGAGGGATTCCAGGACATGTGGAGGAGAGCTGAAGCCATCCTAGGTGAGCCAGTCCCCAGCCAGTTCATTGACTAATCACTGACAAGTCCAGCCAAGATCAGCCAAGTCCAGCCCAGAGCAGAACTACCCCCACAGACCTGTAGATTCAAGAGAAATAGTAAATGGTTGTTGTTTTATGCCCCTACATTTTGAAGTGGTTTATTACAGGGCAATATGTATAATATGCCAGTCATTTGAGAGTACTCCAGATCTTTGAGGTTTTCCATGGCATTATTTTATTTATTTAAACTATAATATTTATCGAGTACCTTCTATGTATAATTCCTTAACAGTGGTCCTTGAAAACTTTGGTCAAATTTTATCTTTTGTTTTCATAGAAAGGTCAAAGTTGTTTTTGTTATTATGATGTTTGTGTTATCTCTGCCAAAGAGTAGTATTTCACATACCTGCCCAGGTACTCTGTCATTTCAGCATGCTAACATTTTTGTAGAACTTTGGAAGAACCAAGATATAAGAGTAATGGTTAAGAAAAATCTCTCTTTAATTTTTTATAATTATTTTTATTTTCTTAGAAACAGAGTCTTGCTCTGGAGTTCAGTCGCGTGATCATAGCGCACTATGGGCTTGAACTCCTGGGCTTCCCACCTCAGCCTCTTGAGTAGCTAGGACTTCAGGCATACATCACCATGATCGGCTATTTTTAAAAACTTTTTGTAGAGAGAGAGTCTTGCTATGTTGGCCTGGCTGGTCTCAAACGCCCGACCTCAAGTGATCTTCCTACCTTGGCCTCCCAAAGTGCTGGGATTACAGGCATGAGCCATCACACTAGGCCTCTTTTTAAAATTTTAAGGCCATTTAAAACTATGAATTTACTTCCGAGTGTAGCTTTGACATTCTTCCTTTGGTTCTAAGATATTTTGTTTTTATCATTTGTAATTTTACTCCTAATTTACTCTCTCATGCAAAAATTGTTCATGGGAGAGTAACATTTATTCTGGCTATCTTAATGGTAGATGAAAAATGGTGCCTGGTTCTACATCCCACTGGGCCACCTCATTCTCTTTCCTACACAAGTTGGATCAGTTCCCTGCTCTCTCTTTCCATCTCTGTTCTACCCACCTACTCAGCTTATTTCCTCTTTAGGAAGTACAAGTAGAAGATCCCAGTGGGACTAAAACCCAATGTTTTTAATCTTCCCAAAATTAAAGAGGACTCACCTTCCAGACTAAGACTTACTCAAATGCTGTTAAATAGTATCAACTGTAGTTTTAGACCGCTAAGAGACAGAGACAGTTGGAAGATCTTTTTGCTGCCTCTCTAATGAATAATAATAGTAAGTATAATAATTAGCATTTAAGTGTACTTACTGTTTGCTAGGTACTCTTATAAGCATTTTAGATATTACTGACTCACATTAATTTTCAAAACAATCCTAGAATATAGTGACTATTACTATGCCTAGTTTACAGATGAGGGAACTGAAGCCTAAAGTAGTTAAAGAACTTGACCAAGATCATACATCTTGGGAGTGTAGTAGGGATTCAATTATCTAGTTCCAGAGTCTGCATTTGTAACCAAAATATCAGTGAGCTGCATTCAGGTATCACCTGCACAGTTTACAGCCATCCGATGAGTGTGAGCATTTGCTTCAAACATCCAAGCAGCCCAGGAACCCTGAGCTGGCAGAACTTGCTTAGTTTTAAGGGCCGGGCACAGTGGCTCATGCCTGTAATCTCAACACTTTGGGAGGCCAAGGTGAGAGGATCACTTGAGGCCAGGAGTTCTAGATAGCGAGAGCCCATGAAGAAAGAAAGAAAGAAGGGGGGAGGAGGGAAGGAGGGAAGGAGGGAAGGTAGGAAGGAGGGAAGGTAGGAAGGAAGGAAGGAAGGAAGAAAGGAAGGAAGGAAGGAAGGAAGGAAGGAATTAACCTAGTCTATCTCTGAAAACCGTTCACCTGGAGTTACCAGGTAATATTTTGTCCTACTTGCATTCTCTCTCTCTCCCAATTGAGAATACATTGCAGATATCAAAATCATTTCCAAACATTTCAACCTGTCTCCAAAAACAAGGACATTCTCTTACATAACCATAATATAATTATCCAATTTAACATTGATTGGTTTTGACATTGTTAAGGAGTGCAGGCCTGTTGTTTTGTAAAATATGCTTTGAGTTTGATGTTCCTTCATGATTAGATTCAGGATATGCAGTTTTGGCAGGAATGATGCTGTATCTTTCTTAGGGCATCATCAAGATGTTGGTTTGTCCTGCTACTGGTGTTATTCACCTTGAGTCAATATCAAGGCAACATCTGCCAGATTTTTCCATTGTAAAGATATCTTTTCTCCCCTTTAAAATTAAAAAGTAATCCATATAAATAAAGTATTCTTCAATTAACTTCCGTCTAATGGTTTGATCATCATTGATATTTTTTTGCCTGAATCAATTATTACAATGGTGGCTACAAAATGGTGGTTTTCTGACCTCCACATTATTCTTTGTAAAGAAAAATGTTCATTCATTTATTTTATTACTTGTGCTAATGCTGTAATACCAGGTATTCTCATTTTATTCACTGTTATAATTCTGTAATTATTCATTATGCTCTGATTATCTTGTATTTGGCTAGCATGAGCCTTGTTAAGCTGGATCCAGTGTCCTTTGTTTTGCAAGTACTTCTGTACTTTCTGGCACACACAAAAAATTATATGCTCATAGTGTAGAGCACAGAGTTCTCTAGAGTAACATAACCAATAGGTCACACACAAGAACATAGACACACACACATGATAATCAAGATGTGTTAATTAATTAATTAAACTTATTCAAACTAAAGAATACATACTAAAACTAAAGACAAAAAATTATTGGAAACAGCCAAAAAGAAATGACACCTGACCTACAAGTGCCATTTGAATGACAGTGGATCTCTTATTTGAAACCATTTGTGATATCATCTCCTATAAAAGATTTATTATCACAATAAATCTTTATTATATATAAGGCAAGAAGAAATTGATACATTTTTCAGGTGCTAAAAGAAAAGAACTATTAACTGCCATTTTATATCTGGTGATATATCCTTTCAAAATGAAAGCAAAATAAAGACATTCTCAGATGAAGGAAAACTAAAAGAATTTGTCAACTCCAGACTTATCCTTAAAAATTGGCTAATAGAAGAACTTGAAACAGGAAGGAAATTATAAAAGAAGGAATCATGAGAAAGGAAGAAAGAACAACATAAAAAGTAGATACATGGGTCTACAAACAGTAGACTATCCTTTTCCTCATAAGTTTCATAAAAAATATTTGAAGATCAAAACAAAAATTATTTCATTATCTGATGCTCAAGACAATAATAATATAAAATCATGGAAGGCAAAAGCAAGTCATTGTAAGAAAAGGTTCCACATGTCACTGAAAGCAGCAAAACATTGATACCAGCAGACTGTGATGTCACACATGTATACTGAAATATTCAGAGCAGCCGAAATGAAAACTATTCAAAGAAACATATTCAAAGAACATATAATTGTCAAAATAAAATACTAAAAATTATTCATGTAGCACACAAGAAGAAAAGAGAAACAGAAATGAAAATCACAGGAAACAAACAGAAAATAAGTAATAAAATGGCAGGCTTAAGCTCTAACATATCAATGATTACCTTAAATGTAAAAATGTAAATGGTCTAAATGGGTGGCACCTGGTGAGACTCTTCCTGCTGGTGAGAAGTCTGTGCAGAGTTGCAAGGTGGCACAGGGCATCACATGGTGAGGGACCTGAGTGTGCTAATGTGCTAGCACAGGTCTGTCTTCCTTGTCTTATAAAGCTACCAGTTCCACTCCCATGATAAACAATTTATTAATTAATCCACAAA
Organism: Carlito syrichta; assembly: GCF_000164805.1. Lineage (NCBI taxonomy): Eukaryota > Metazoa > Chordata > Mammalia > Primates > Tarsiidae > Carlito > Carlito syrichta. The sequence goes on along the minus strand of NW_007252966.1, from coordinate 288,228 downwards.
TGAATTAATCCTTTCATGCAGAGCCTTCATCAACCAATCACCTCTTAAAGACCTCACCTCTCAATACTGCCATGTCAAAGATTACGTTTCAACATAAGTTTTGGAGGGGACATTAAAACCATAGCAATAGGGAATTCATACAAGAGGATATGCAGATGGATCATATATACGTGAAAAATTGCAATAGTAAGTGTTGGCAAGATTGTAGAGCAAGGGGTAGGTACTTACACATTACTAGCAAGATGCATATTGTACAAATATTTTAGAAAAGAGTTGGCATAATAGACTGAAGTTTAACATGAGCATAACCTGTGGCCTAGCAATTTTACTCCTAGGTATATAGCCAACACAAATATGTCAATATGTACCTTGAGAGTCACTTGCAAGAATGGATACAGCAGCATTATTTATAATACACAAAGACTAAAAACAAGCCAAATATCCATCAACTGTAGGATAGATAAATTGTGACATATTCATTCAATGGAAAATTATATAACTGAAAATGAATAAGTTACAGCTACATGCAACAACATAGATAAATTTCATGAACAAAATATTGAGTACCAAAGGTGAATAATAATTCATACTGCATAATTCCTTATAATTCAACATTGATAAAAATAATATCAAAATTTGGGGGATGTCACTAAAAGGACATCTAGGGAATTTACAATCTGTAATGTCATCTATTTGGGCTATTTAGGGCCCAAATAAGAAAGTTAATACACATAACCTGTAAATAGATGGAAATACAATTAGAGCAAAAATTAATGAAATGGAAAATAAAGATAAAATAGAAAGTGTCAACAAATCAAAATACTAACAAAAATAAACCATCTTCTAGAACAATTGACCAAGAAAATTAAGAGAGATAGCATAAGATACAATAAAAGAAGTCAAAAGGGGGACATAATTTTAAATATAACAGACATTTTAAAGATAACTATAGAACATTCTTATGCCAAAACATTTCAAAACTTCGACAAGATGGGTAGTAACCTGAAGAGTCCAACCTTGTTAAAATGTCTCAAAAAGAAATAGAAAATGCCTACAAACCTTAAGAATATTGAGTTGGATTTAAAAATCGACTCACAGAATCAACACCAAGGGAACCAGGACCAGAGGGTCATGTGCTGTGCTCCACCTGATATTAGGGAGAACAAGAAGCCCTCTCAGACGAGCTAGCAGAAAGGGGGATGTGCTCTGCACTCATGACTGGTACAACTGTGATGTCCAGGGCCTGCCAAGTAACCTGGGCACCCCCTCCTTGTGGACCTGTCCATGGCTCCGTCCTCTTCATTGGAGTGAGGCTGACCTGGTACCAGGAACCAACCTGCACAATAAGCCCCAACATCCCCAGCACATCCAGTGTCTTGTCCTGGGCCCTGAGTTTCTAGAGAGTGAAGTCGCCCTCAGGAGGGAGGGGTAGGAACCCCACTCCCTGGAGGCCCAGTACGGTCCAGCCTCCTATACTCAGAGCCAGATAGCAGGCTCTGCATCTGAGGGGAGAAGCCTAGGACCACTGCCAGGCTGCAGATTATGCACAGCTGCAGGTTTGGGCTTAGTATTTGTTGGCGTAGACTTTTCTGGACAGTGTCCAGTGCCATGGTGACACGGACCCCCAAGTTACAAATATAACCATCCCATTCCAATGGGAGAGTAGTAGATTTTGAGTGAAGTAACATCAGTTTGAGTGCTTTGTGTTTTTTCTCGCTGATCTGCAGCTTTCATAACTACTGAATGTTGACAACATCTGCCTCACCAAAGATCTAGGCTGAAAAAACAGAAAGGAAACTTGCTAGAAAGGTATTCTGAGAAGAACAACAGCTAACAGGGATGTGTCTATTCCTAAGACTTCTGATGGGCAGCACATGGACCCTCTACCCTCTGGCAGGATAAGAACTGGTGTAAAGATGATACTCAGCAAGGGACAAGCACTGCAGGCTTCCTGGATGAGGCATCTTGGAGTTGCATATTTTTTATTTTATTTTTAATTGGCAGATAATAATTGTATATATTCCTGGAATACAATGCGATGATTTGATATATGTTTATAATGTGGAATGATTAAATCAGGTAAATTAACAAATCCATCACCTCGCAGACTTTGGAAGAAAAAGTCAAAGGTTGGCAGTGAGTGGGGACAGGCACACTGGGCACAAGGGACTGCCAATGGGACATGAAGTCATGAGATGCCAGGTCCTTTGAGGATGGAGACATCTAGCATGGAACTGGGGGACTGAACATGTCTTACCAGCCAGCCTGGCCTTGACTGGACATGTTGGGGTGCCCCCAAAGACCTCTATGTGGAGGAGAAGAAGAAGAGGCCACGACAGCCCAGTCCCTGGGCAGGTAGGGCTGGCAGAGCAGACTTTGACTTCAGGCCCCTGGATGCCTTGTTCCCAGGTCCAGTGTTCAAACAGACCCATTGGTTTCAAAGGAGGAAAAGGAGAAAGCCAGGTGCAGGATGATCCCATGCACCTTACTCCAGGCATCTGAGAGCCATACTTCTCTGCTACCTTCTGCAGAGTCTTGGGGCACTCAGCTCTCAGGCCTCTGTCAAGAGCCAGATGAGCTCTCCAGTCTCTTGGCCCTGTTGTGCTTGGGCACAGTGACCATCGCCAGCTACCTTGGCCTCCACCTAGCCCTCTCCCTGCCTTCTGGGACCCAGGTAAATAGATGCCCCACAACCTCTCCACTCAACTCTGCACATAAATCTCACCTTAGTCAAAACCTGACTGTTGCCTGATACCCCCTTCCCCTGAGCTGCCTACTCCCTTTCCACAGGCCTCTTGTTCCCCTAAACCACAGCTCTTTCCCAAGGTTGGAAGAAATTCACCACCTTCAAGGCTCATGGGGTTTGGGTGCTCTCTCCTCACCACTGCTGCACCCCACAGAAATCTAGGACCTTGGCATCGATGCCCCAAGTCTTGCCAAATCCTGGGGGATCCTGATGTCTGTCTGCCTGGTGCATCCACACAGCAGCAGCCCATTCTCTAATACAAAACCAGCACCCCTGACCCATTCCTCAACACACTCCCAGCACAGCTCCATCCCTGAAGCACAGCCTGAGTCTCCAACACCACTGCTCTCAGCTGGTTGGGCTCTCCTTTCTCCCATTCACCCACCCTCTTCTGTCTTCAGATTCTTTCCTGAGCTTATTCTGCTCATCTTGTACTAACATCTGGTGTTGAACATAGAGCTCATTAATTTTCCTTCTAGCTTATTCTCTAACATAGCACTTAAGGTTATAAATTTCTCTCCAGTGCCATTTTACCTGCATCCTGTGAGAGTAGGTATACACTGCTCCCATTATTGCTTGGTTTATGTCTTTTGTATTTTCCATTATCATTTTTCCTTGGGCCCATGAAGTTACTGTGTTTTCCAGATGTATTTGGATTTGGTGCCTGTCTCTCTGTGATTGACTTCTAATGTTACTGCATTGTGATTAGAAAGCAAGTCCTGTTTATCATCCTTGGTATTTGTCAAAGCTTCCTTTGTGGCCAGCTTCAGGGTCAGTATTATAAATGTTCAATCTGTGCTGGAAAAAATGTCAATGCCCACACATTAGGTGTAGGATTCTATATCTGCCCAATATCTCAAGTTTAACTACAGTGTATTTTAAATCTCTTTATTTTCATGATTTTTATTCTGCTTGATATTTCCCTTTCTTAGAGAGGTGTGGTGAATGCTCTCACCAAGTTTGTGGACGTATTGGTGCTGTCTATGTTTGCCATGGCCACGCTGAGTCTGGCTGTGGAGCTCTGTTCTGTCTTCCTGGACAGTTCGTTATCTCCCGGCAGTGATCACTGACGCTGCGTTTCTCCATCTCTTGCCCCTCCTCTGCTTCCTGCTATTATGGCTGCTTCCTACAGCCACTTTCTTTCCGTTAGCATTTCACATCTGATAGCTTGCTTTTTAGACACCTAGTCTGAGAATATGTGTTTTGTATAGGTGAGTTTAATCTCATTATATTTTACAGTCTTGATGGTATATTTTGAATGACTTTTACCATCTTACTTTCTGTGTATTACTTTGTCATCCTTGGTAGATCCTCTGCTGGTCTAAGGTGATAAAACAAAACAAACAAAATGAAACAAAAAAGAAAAACCTCTTTTAATTGCACTTCATTTTTTGTGTTTAGTGGCTTTCAGGTGCACAGAGCCTAGTGCTCCTTTGTTAGTGGGTCTCCTCCTCCTTCTCCTCCTTCTTGTTCTTCCTCTCTCCTCCTCCTCCTCTCCTCTTCCTCCTCTGCAGTGAAGGCCCTGCTTCAGTCCTGTCTATTGTTGTTTTGGTCTAACCCAGTCCCCTGTATCACTATCCTCTTCCCCCATCCTGGCAGCCTTTCCGTGTATGTGGTGCCACATGCCACTTTCTTACAGTTGATTCATGAATAACTCGGGTATGAATTATACTGGTCCACTTACACATGGATTTTCTTCCATCTCTGCCACCTCTGAGACAGCAAGACCAACTCCTCTTCCTCCGCCTATTCAACTTGAAGATGAGAATGAATGCCTTTATGATTTAATGACTAGTAAATATATTTTCACCTCCTTATGATTTCCTTAATAACATTTTCTTTTCTCTAGCTTACTTTATTGTAAGAGCACAGTATATAATACATACAGCAAAGTAGGTATTAATTCCTCCAGGAGTCCTAGGAGAGGGACAGAAACCCATCTTGTCCTACCTTTCACACCTCTCAATCTGCCTCCCATGCCTCTCATTTTCTAATTCCCTCCTGATGTTTTCTGTAGAGTCCCTCAGTGAAATCATCCAACCCATTTCAACAATTATATTTATTTCTAGTTATATTTCTACAAATTATATCTATAAATTATATTTTGCACACCCAACATCTCCAACTGCTTCATCAAAACCGCTTCTTTTGGGCTCATGTCCCCACATGTTTTCTTCTGACAAAGTCCTCTGAGGACTTTGGTCGCCTAAGTCCTGCTCTGTCTGTCTTCTGTGGCACATGTGGCTCCTTTAAGGGCTGGGGACTGCTCCTGCAGATATGTTTGGCCATTGTGTTGTCTCTGAGTTCCCTGCTCAGATGCTTGGTGGCTGTGTTGGAGATAAAAGCTCCCCTCCTAGTGATACCCATGCAAACTCCTGAGGAACCCACTTGGAGAACCACTGGCCATGCCCACTGTCTTGCTGCTTCACACCGGTCTCCCCATGGAGCACTGATTGGCAAACCTGAAGAAAAATCTTCTGTCCTTTGCTCCCTCCATGGACCTGATGGCTGTCCTGCCTCAGACCCTCCCTCCCCTCCTGGCATCTGTTCCCCAACCCCACTTCCTCAGGGCCCTTCCCTCTGGCAGTGCTTGGCCCAGCCTTTCTTTTCCTGAGCACTCCCAGGGGACCATTAACCTTTGACAACTAACTCACTAAGGATCCTTCAATCATGGTGTCCCCAGCCTGGATTTCCCTGGCCCCTCAGCCCATACAACTCCCTACTGGACACCTCCTATTCCCTAGGTTCAACACAGGTCTGACACAGAGCTAGTCAGCTCCCCACTGAGGAATGGATCCCCACCTACCAGGGCTTGGGGTAGGTGCCCAAGCCCTGACCTAGGCAGGGCCCCTGCCTCACCCCAACATTTGTTCCCTGAGTCTTGATACTGTCACCTCCATGGCCTTCCCAGTGTTCACCCCCTCAAAACCCAACTTGAGGGCTCCAACTTCATGCCTGCACCACACAAAAGTCCCTGATAGACTCCCACCTTCCCCTGTCCATCACCCTCTAAGCCACAGCCTGAGGATCTTTCTGAAGTACTACCTACTCTGAAGTCCCCGGATCCTACCTTTCTGTGGCTCCCATGCAGGCATGTCTAAGCTCCTAGTGTGTTATCATCTGAGCCTGGCTTGCTCTCCTGACCTTTCCTGGAGAACCAGGAGCGATCACAAGGACCCATACCTTGCCTCCCACTATAGAAACAATCTTATCTAGGCTGGGATGGAGCACTTTCCCAGGGAAGTCCCTGGGCAGAGGGACAAGCTGGTCACCTGTACCCCTGGTCTGTGCTATTATCTCAGCGTGTTTGGACCGTTTACCCTCTTCCCCTCGAGGCTGCCTGTTCTACTCCAGGACTCACTTGGGGGAGCCAGCTGGGGCCTTCTGGGCAGGACAAGAGCTCCTATATGCTCCCCTGGGCTTATTCCCCATCCCCTGTAGGCTTGGGCTCTTGCAGAGAAGGGACCATGGGCTTTATCTCAGCATCCCCCATCTAGTTAATGCCTGCATCCCAGGGGGGTCCCCACTCATAGCTTGTCTGGTTAGCATGAAAGAGGGGCTAATGGTGTCTGTGCTCAGCCCTCATTCTCTTTTGGAGTAGCAAGGGAGTACAGGAGAAAAGCCTAAGGATCCACCCTGAGTCCCTGGCTGTGGTGCGGGCTGGGTACCCAATACAGAGGATGGATGGGTTACCCACCTCTCCAGAGAGCAGTAAGACTCAGTGACCAGGCTTTCCACCTCTTGTGTGACCACGATACCAGGGCACCCTGAGAAGAGGGCCTCACCTCTTCATGGAGACAGGCAAAGGGTGTACACCCAAGGGACCTTGTCCTCTCCCTCCTGTCCCCAACCAGGCTGAGGACAGGTCAGAATGGAACCTGCAGTCAATGCTGAGGGTTCTTTACCCCCAACTCCAGACTCTGAAGTCAGTCTTCCAGTTGTCTTCCACCAACTTCATCCACATAAAAGTGACTTTGGTCATCCTGAAGGATGGTGCCCTTCCATCCCTGCCATTGGCCCAGCTGCCACTGCCCCCAGTAGCTCAAAGAGTAGCTACTGTCACTGCCCCAGTAGCTACTATCACCACCTGAGCAGCAACAGGGACACAGAGCAAAGGGATGGGCAGGAGCTGCCCCAGGAACCCTGGGGGATGAGCATGGCCAGGGGACAGGGCAGCCCCATGTCATGTCCACCCAGGTGACCACAGGAGATACTCAGACTCCTATTGGCCAGAGCTATACATCACTCACTAGGCCCTCCTGGCCACTGGGTGCCAGGCAGGCCTCAGGTCATGCTGTGGGAGATCAGTTACAAAAGCACTAGGATATTGGCCAGGGCTCTCCTGGGAGACCATGAGGGAAGCTGATGTCATCTCATGGAGAAACAGGAAGGCACTCTAGGGTGGGCAGGAATGGGATGCACTGGGTCCCTCAGCATTCACGGGTCAGAGCCCAGGCCTTGCAAGGAACTCGGCCACCATCTGACTTACCCTGTCCTTCATGGTCTCTGCCTCGGTGCCTCAAATAAGATGGAAACAAGACCGAAACTGCAGTCATCAGCCCTGCCATGCCTCAGCTGCCTGTCCATAGCAGCTTCCTGGCAGGAGCTGGCACTCTCTCTCAGCAGGGAGTGGTGGTAGCACCCACATAGCTCTGGCCCTGCCCTGGCACCTGTGCAGGAGAGTGCCATCCCAGTCCCCAGCCATGGCCCTGCTGTTGACCTCTGCATGCCTTTATTCACCTGCCAGTTTGAGACTCCTCTCCTCCAAGAATACAAGCTCCCCCCAGGACTGAGACGGACAGCAGGTCCACTGCTAATTCCTGGACAAGGGCTGGTGCAGGGAGGCAATCAACCAGTGTTTGTGGATGAACAAAGGGGGCAATTCATTCTTGGAAAGGCTCTCTAATTTAGGCAAAGACATTTGCTTATTTTACTTGTTTTCCATGACTGGCTGGGCTGTGTCAACCACCCTTATGTCTGTGTTAGTCAAGGTTCTCCAGATGAACAGGAGATATGCATACATATTTAAAAGATTTATTATGAGAATTGACTCACACAGTCATGGAGGCTGAGAAGTCCCCTGATCTGCTGACTGCTGACTGGAGACCCAAGAGAGCGAGCGGGCTCTGTAGTTCCAGTCTGAGTCCAAAGGCCTGAGAACCAGGAAAGCAGATGGGTATAAATCCCAGTCCAGGGACAGGAGAAGGAAGACCTACGACTCAGGATGGCAGGCAGGAAAGGAAATATTTCTCCTTCCTTGGCCTTTTTGCTCTATCCAGGCTCTCAGCAGATTGAATAAGGCTCACACACATGGGGAAGGGAATCTATTTAGTCTGTTTATTCCAATGTTAATCTCATCCAGAAGCACCTCACAGACACAGCCAAGATATTGTTTAATCTGGGCACCCCATGGCCCAGCCAAGTTGACACATAAATTAACCAGCACAACATCTAAGTTATCCAAACTTCATACCTCATGCCTGGTCTCATGCCCCATGGACCAGCAGACTGTCCTGCCAAGACAAGCTGCTCGAATATCAAGCACATCAGTGACCAAAAGGACACTCACACATGGATCTAAACATGTTCCAGGCTCACACAGCCCTAGGAGTTGAGGAGGGTTAGCTGGAATGTGAACCCAGGCCCAGTCAGCTTCAAAGGCAGAGCTCCTGACCACTGGGCTTCTGACTCTCAAGGGAGGCGGCAGCCTGGGGTATTTTGCAACTTCCATACCATCCGATGACATGAATGAGGACTCCATTGTGCCAAACCTCCACAGCACTGCAGGTGACAGAGACCACACACTCCCAGAGGACTTTCAACAGCCTTCCAGAATCCTGCAGCTATGCACTTATATTCATTATACTCATTCATCTGAATGAATTTGTGGCAATTCACAATATGACACAAATATAAGAAAGCTGACAACCTAGAAAATGGTTGTGTGTATGCTTACGTAACTGTATCACACAAATATGTATAGGCACATGAGTGTGTATTACACACACAAACACACACACACACACAGTTCTGCTCAGACTTCTAACAAAAATGGTGCAGGCATAGCCTTCTGAACAGCTGGGAAGGTGGCCATCTGCATCTGACTTGCTTTGCATTTGGAAAACATATTTGATGGGAAGGACTAGGAAAAGAAAATGGCAATGTGAGGCTTCAATGATTTCTTAAGGACATGTCTCTAAATGATTTAATCCCTTCCTGAGACACTGCCCATGAAGTGATGACCTTTGCTTTTCCTTTCTCTCTTCTGATGAGCAATGGCTCTTCTGACAGGCTAGTAAATTTCTCCCATTGCTTCTGCTAAGAAAATTTTTTTTAAGATGATGAGGGGAAAGTGCTTTATTGCAAGCACTCTGCACCCACCCCCACCCCTCACTATAGTGGAAGGAAGAACGAGCTGGTGGCGGTGCTCCGGGGATGAGCCAAGTCCCGTTAAGTTAAACCAAATGCTGGCGACTTCCGGATAGTGACTCACACACAAAGAAGGCCGGAGACAAGGGGACAGACAGTTGGCTGCCTTCCTGAGCTGTGCCTAGGCTCCACAATGAGTGGAGCAGCTCCCAGCCTCCCACCCTACCCCAGCACCCCAAATCTCCATATTTAAATCCAAAGGGGGCAAAGGAATTCCAGAGGGACCAGAAGGGAACTTCATTCTGCCTCCCAGAGCCAGGGTTCCAACCATCCAACAAATGCATTCTTTTTTTTTTTTTTTTTTTTGAGTTGGAGTCTCACTCTGTCGCCCAGACTGGAGTGCAGTGGCCGCTCCCGACCACTGCAGCCTTGACCTGCTGGGCTCCGGCGATCCTTCCGCCTCAGCCTTCCAAGTAGCCGGAATTACACGCATGCACTACCACGCCCGGGTTGATTTTTTGATTTATTGTAGAGATGAGGTCTCGCTGCCCAGGCGGGTCTCGAACCCGCGAGCTCAGGCAATCCACTCACCTCGGCCTCCCAAAGGCACAGGATTACAGGCTGAGCCACCGAGCCCGGCTGAACAAATGCCTTCTTAATGTGCATTTCTGTGGGACAGGCACATTGCAAGCCTGTGCCAGAACACCTCTACTGGGGAGTCCTCCAGTATGCACCACCAGGAAGTGCTATACAGAGGCCTGGGGTCTGACTGCAGCACTCTGCAAGGGAAGACACAAGGAGGAGGGGAGGTGTAGGATCAGGAGAATTGTGACAGGTGAAGAAGGAACCCCAAAAGGAGGGCATGGTGAGGGCGGGGTTAGGCTGAGTTGATGCTGGGAAAATAGAGAATGGGGAGGAGCTGAGAGGGGTCTGGGTGAGTACAGCCTTCTTCTTCCTACCTTCATGCCCTGGGGAAACCCAGTGAAGCACCCTTTTGAGCCATGGGGGTGTAGGTAAAGGGGAGAACAGCGGAGAGGGCACCTCAAAGTCACCCTCCATGCCCATGTGGGCTCTGTGTGGCCAGTCACATGGGGATAAGTAGGAGCCCAGTTTCAGGTGGAGGCAGCACCTAGGAAAGCCTGATGGCCCAGGTGAGGATTCAGTTGTGGCTGTCCATGGGCTGGATGGGGAGCTCACTCACCGTGGCCCTGAAGATCTGAGAGGCTGGCACAGTGTCCCCAGCCCTTCTCCAGGTGTCAGACACGGCCCCTGCTTCCTGGGGGAGCAGGCCTGCATGGGAATGAAGTACAACGCAGCGTCCAGGTACAGGGCACCAATGCACAAGACCTGCCCCTGAAGATCATTCCCAGCCAGCTCAACAGAGCCTGAGGTGGCCTTGAAATTCAGGGTGGGGTACTGTGCTCTCCTGAGAGGCCAGCCAAGGAACTCCAGGGGACAGTCCCCTTTCCCCAGCAAAATCAAAGTTGGGATTGACTAGAAAATAATCTGAATTTCTGAGAGAAAAAAAAGAAAAAACAGTTTAGAAAGATACTTGTATTAAATGACAAACCAACCACTAATATTATAATGTATTAAAAATTCCCTAGGGTCTTAATAAATTCATCAAGTTCTGGATTGATAAAGGTGTGATGGACATAAATGGATCATTCACGAATGAAATGCAAGTTGCAAAGAAACCAAGACAGCAACAACACAATGTAGGGTCAACTGCTCAACCCCTAGAGCAGTCAGAGGAATTCAGGCTGAGTGATGAGGTGCAGTTTATACCAATGAATGTCTTAGTGGCAAAACCCAATGGCAATGGGTTTAAGGTGCAGGAGCAAACCTGGAGACCAGGACCCTTGGGTCAGCCCAATGGCAATGGGTTTAAGATGCAGGAGCAAACCTGGAGGCCTAGGGACCCTTGGGCCAGCCCACGCGTTAATTGTATTCACACACTCTTAGGCTGGAGCAGTAATTCCACAATCAGAAGGGGGACAGACCACAGCCATATCAGAGAACCAGTGCAAGAAAAGTGGGTCTGGGTAAACGCCTGAATGTGGTGTACCAGCCAAAGAAAGTGAAAATGGTTTAAGAAAAAGGAAAAAGCTATATGCACTGATAGGCTCACTTAGAGCAAAGAATACAAACACAGGCATATCCAACGTTGTCTGAATGACAGGCTGAGCCAGCAAAACAGCAAAAAAGCAGTGACAAGTGAGTAAGGGAGTGGGGTGTAACCAAGCTTCTCCTCCTGTGTGCGGGAGGCTTCATCACACTCATTCACAATACTTGTATATTTCAAGTGTCTGTGTCATGAGATGTGACCATGATGACAGCATAGGGTGTGTGCTCCCTGGCACATGCTCCCTGGTTGCCCCCAAACCCGAGGTGCAGGGTCCTCCTCTTCCTTCCCAGCCTTCACATACTAGCCCACATCCTTGGCAGAGAGCCTTGTTATAGCCCACTCTTTACACCTGACTTCCTCTGGAAAGGATGTCCAACAATCAGCAACAATGGACCAAATGTGCAAAAATTAAACAATAGGATCATGCAATGAAGAAGGGAGAGAGACTGCAGCATGTCAGAGAACCGGTCCAAAGAAAGTGGGTCTAGGGTTGAGTGTACAACTTGGCACTGAGCTTTCTGGAAGCCAAGGTATAAAGCAAACAGGACATATGATAATCCTCATTAACCAGAACAAGAAACCATCCTCTTTTTCTGGAAAAGATTAGAGTTTTCCTAACCCTATTCCCGAAATGTGTTATCACATGTTTGCTCATGTAAGGGTCCTGAAAGCATCTCGGTGTCTCCAGTGGCTTCCTGGCCAACATAAGAACATTCTCCTGTGACCTGATCATCCCAACCTCATCAAAAACCCATGTTAAGTTCTGGTTCTCTGACACGTTTCTGTGGAGAGATTTAATTTAGGTCACTTTCTGCACTACTCAAATGTGAATATTTTCTGAAATGAGTGGTAGTCATGGCCACGGCCCCTGAGTCCCTGACCCCGCCTTGGTTTTTGTCCCATGATGGGCATGAACATGAGGAAGAGGTAATGTGGCAGGATGTGGCAAATGCTCAAGTATATTTCTTGTATGATTGAGTAAATAAACACAAAGACACATGTGACTGATTCAGCATCAGCAGTTGGCCTTACCTGGGCTGATTCCCACTGGCCCAGTGGCAGAAAAGGGGTTGATAGCAGTTAAGAGGTATTTCCTTTTGAAAGGCAAGTTGCAACTTTAAAGACCCGCCCAGGCTCCAGACAGGTTTTGTTTGGGAAAGGCCAAATGGCCCAAAGACTGGCCATTTAATGGAGATGCAAAAAGAGTGGCTAATTCACAGACTTATCCAAAAACCCCCCTTCTGAAGTTGAAGGTTTACAAGACTGCAGTTCCTGGAAACCATTTGTTCTTTGAAAAATCTGATTTTGCTGAGTACAACCTTGTAAGATTCTAAAGGAAATATGTAATCACTCAACACGATCCCCTCCTTTACCTAAACAACTGGATAAGACCCCATGTCTCCTGTTCTGGGGCGCTCGATTTGGATGCATGAAATTCTTGGGCCTGCTGTGCTAGCCAGCGTAATAAAATGCCACTTCTTATAATAGTCTCGGTGTCATGATCTGTTTTTCCTGCTACAGTAAAACAGCATGAGATTTGAGCAGCATGGAGGGAATGCCTGCTGCTTGCTCACAGGTCCTGGTTGTTTCTGAGACGCAGAAGACCTTGCTGCCATGTGGTCTACGACACCCAGAGACTCAGGCAGGCAGGCAGCAGAAAGGCGGGGCATCATCAGCTCTGAAAGCTTTCGCCATGAGCCATCATTTGCAGCAGTGGCATGACATGGGACCGGCTTCCAAGGGAGCTGATCCTGTCCTTTCGTGGCACAGTCCCGTGGACAGGGTGCCCTCATCACCTGTATCACCTGGGACAGGTCTCCTGGGGTGGGCCAATGAGCCTCCTGAAGCCCCATTTTCTTTGGAGTCACTCAGGGATGATTGGCGTAAGTGACAAGGTTATTCTGGGGATTCCTGACATGAGTCTCTCATTTCAGGCCTGGAGCTCTCTGAAGCATTAAGGAAGAAATTGAGAGAAGTCAAGAGTGAGACTCAAGGAGTATGAGTGGAGCGGGTCAGCGGAAATCGGTGAAAATAGGCTATGCCATCATCACCATCCGGCCATTGTCTCCCTGTGTCCCATGTCCCTTGAGGTTTCTAAAGCCCCACACCGTGTTCTCCGGCAGCTGGTCTGCATGGTGGGATGATGGGGTGTGGGATGGGTTTGTGGGTAATTCTCCTGAAGCCAGTGAGATGACATCTGTCTGGAGACCCCCAGCCCAGATCCCAGACTCCAAGAAGCCCCATGAGGGACAGCTGGCATTGCTGAGCATCTTCTTTCTGTCTGCTCTGCTCATAGAAACCCACAAGACACCATCTAGAGGGGGCAGGAAATGAGACCAGGCCAGTCCTTCCCAGCCCCAGAGAAGCCAGCTCAGCGGGGACCGCACATGAGGGGACCTGGAATAGGTGGGCACAGGGGCTGATTAGGCCTGGCCACTGCAATGCACATGGAGAAGGGATTCCTCCAGCCACTGCCTGGATCCACTACACAGTCTCACAGTATGCATCTTGCTGCAGGGAGTGGGCACCCTCACTCCTCAGTGGCCACGTCTGCCCACTTTTGTCATCACTCTGACCTAATAGAAATCGGCCGTGCAGCAACTTCACCCTCAGTCTTGCCCCTGCCCTGCTGGGAAAGCTTAGACTCCATTCAGGCACCCAGATCCTGATGGCCACCGGCGGTGCCCTACTCTCCTGGCAGTGGCTCTTGCTCTTCCCCAATTCCTGTGTTTTCAAACTTCCTGAAGTGGAGCCCCCTCTTAGGTCAGCCCTAAGTGGAGCTGGGAGGGGGGCAGGAAAACAGAAGCCGTGTCTCCCCCACAGTCCTCCCTGCATCTGTTTCCTAGAATGTTCCTCTGACCTGTCACCCCCTCCCACCTGACTCCAAGTGTATGCTGATGACACGCTCTTGGAAATTCTGGGAAAGAACCCCTGGGAATTAACACAGCTCTTAGGTTCTGATTAAGGCTTATTCCATAATGGAGGAAATTTCTGGACTCTCCCCAAATTTAATCTCTTCTGGAAAATTTTAATTAAGAGCTTAACCTTGATGGAAAATGGCTACTTTCTGGAGTATTTGCCCAAGTGCTGATTCATCATCACTGAGTGCTTTCTCTAGACTGATGAGGGCTCTCGATGATTCTGAATAAAATCAGAGCCAAGGAGCTTACCCAAACAAGGGAAGAAGACAAACCAGCAAGACCCTTGGGTGAGAGCTGTGCCCTGGAGCTGGCTCTTCCCTGTCAGAACTGACCTGGTGGGTAGAGGGTCTCTTGGGCCCCTCCAGCCTGGAGAGAAGCTGGGAGCCAGGCCTGGTTGCCAGCAAAGCAGCTGAAGTCTTGAGAAAACTTCCTGATTGCATTAACGAGGTCACACCACCAGGACATAATCAAATCTCCCTGGAGGACATGGTTTCCGGAAGGGCTGCTGCTTGCACGTGGCAGAACTAGGGCAGCCAGGGACACAGACACAGCAGAAGGAGGGAAGTCCCATGGTCATACCACGGGTGGGACATGAGAGGAGCCGTGGGCAGCCCTCTCTGGGCACGTGGATGGCACAAGGCCAACAGGCAGTGGTGGTCTGCCTGGGCCCAGGGCCAACCTTTCCCAGCAGTCACGTGCAAGCACCTGGCACATGTCATGGGACAACAGCCCCCCACATTAGACCTGCCTGATTTTACCAGTCAAGAAGGTGCCTAGAAGAGCCACACAACTGCAGGGGCAGCAGGAGCTGAGCTTACTGGGAGCCTGCCCCATGTTGTAGGCAGGGCTTGGATGCCCTGCTTAGGAATGAGTTTGGTTCCAGTTCCACTGTCCTAGTTCCACCCTGTCTGCACCTCAGTCAGCCAGGAAGATGGCTGTGAGGACCACAGAAAACCCCAACATGGAGCTCACATGATGCAGGTGTGCGGGTGTGAGCTTCAGAGTCCAAGTTAGACCTTGACTCTGTCACCTCCTGGCTCAGAGACCTTGGAGGCAACCACTTAGCCCTGCTGGGGCTCAATGTCCTCATCTGTGCAATGGGATAATAATAGGGTTGTTGGGAGGTTCAAAGTAAGAAAATGTATGTAAAGCACCAAACACAGAGCCTGGCATAAGGACACACCAGTCAGTAGCTAACAGCAGCTGAGGTTGTGCTTGTTGTTGTTCTTAGAAGAGCAGACAGGCTGTTCCCATAGGCATCAGTGGTGGGAGAGGAGAACCTCGCTGGTGCAGTCCCAACACCTCAGGACACAACTCCTACTAACCCAACCCACAAAAGAGCAAGGGATGCACCCAAGATCAATGTCCCACAATGATGCCTCCTTGTTTCTTTTCGAAGAGCACTTTTTGTAAAGGTTCCTGGGGAAGTTAACTCTGTATTCCTAACATACTGACCATGGAGAGGAGACATATACAGGTTTCTCAATAGGTTTGTTGAGCAAACGCACAAATGCAAGGATGATGAATAAAGGCACTTGAGACACAGAGCAGCTCAGTCACCTCCAACAGGCAAGAGGGCAGCTCGCCACGGCCGCCTTCCTCAGCAGGACTCCCAGTTCCCCCACCTGGTCGCAAGGCTTCCTCTCCTAAGTCTGGTACTGGTCTGCCCCAAGCAATGGGTGGCCCTCTGCCACCTCCACCCTGTTCTCCTCTCAGATTTCCCTCCTGCCCTGGGAATCCTTCTCTGATCCCGCTTCTTCCTCTCTCTGGAAGGAAGTCTGTCCTGCTCACCCCGATGGGGTGGAAAGGGCTGAGCTCTGGAGCCTGAAGGTGGACCTGACCCTGCCCCATTCCCCCTGTGCCTCCATGTCCCCATCTGTCCAGTCCTCGCTGGACCCACAGTGGAGCCTTGAGATTGTGAGAGCCAGATCATGCCCGGGACCTACGTTGGGGCCTGGCATATACCAAATGGCCCATGAGTGCTAACTAACTGAGGAGAGCATCACTTCTGCTTTGAAAGAAGGAAGTGAAAGAGGACCCGAGACAGCTGAAAATAAGACGGGCTTTGAATAAGGCTTTGAAGGATGGGCAAGCCAAGCAGGGGAGAGGGATTCAAGGTGCAGAGATGAGAAGGTGTGGGTCACCTGTGTGTTCTTGCGTGCTGGGTGGGGGCTCTGAGTGCACTGTGGGGCTCATAGAACAAGGTGTCTCTAGGGCTCTACCCTGAGTCTAAAGTCAGTGAGACAGGCGTCCTTGAACAAGCCCTTATGTCTCCCTTAGCAAGGGCCAGGCTCCACGGAGACAATGATGACAGGACACAGGGGCAGCAGGCCCACCTTCCCAGAAATGGAGCCCAGACAGCTCCAGGACCTCAAGGGAAGCCAGGGGCTGAGGAGTTCCAAAGGACAGCCCCACCTCCTGGGTGAACCTAAGGAGGTTTCTAGGGGCTTCTTTTAAGATCTGAGGGGAAATGGGCCCGGAAAAAGGAGGTGGCTGGGCACAAACTCAAGAAGAGAATGAAGGCCCTCAGTCTAGCACAGCCTCTGCCAGCTCCAGTCACTCCTCAACAGATGAGGTGTCAACATGCCTGGGATCTGCATCGGAGCCTGGCATACACCAAAGCGCCCTGTAAGTGTTGAATAACTGAGGAGAACATCACTTCTGCTGAGAGGGATTCACATGAAGCACCACAGGCTGGGGTTGATGAATGGAAAGTTCCCCATCAATGCAAGCAGTGGTGATGAGGATGGTGAGGGAGGAGGGAGGAGGTGAGAGGAAAGCGCATGGCCCCAGGAAGCCCCCTCCAGCCACCCTGCAGGAGGCCCCAGGGCCGGCCCTCAAGGTAGGAGAACAGAATGTGGAACAAACCTGGAACTTCCAGCCCTAGGGGAGGATCCAACAACAGTCATGGCAGGACTAAGTAGTATCATAGGAAAAGAAATTCAAGGATTAGAACTGAGCGGCTAAGTCAAGATTGCTTGGAAGTCCACCTACTTTTCCATGATTGCAACATTGTGGACACGTGGAAGTGGGCCTGAGAAAGCACACAGAAGGGGCCACGCAAGCCCAAGTGGGCCCTCAGGTCACAGTCTTGGGGGCTTGGGGCTCATCTCCCTTCCTCCAATATGATGAGGCAGGTGCTCCCTATGGCCAGGACCATGGCTTCAAATGCTGCTGTCTCACCCAGTGTTTCTCCTTCTTGGCTCAGGGGTTCTGCCCTTTGAGTGGTCCACACCTCAGAAGTGCTCATGGGGGACAGGGGCAGGAGTGCCTCTGGGCACTTAGCTGGCTCTTGGTGACCACCACCCTCCCACTGGCTTCACCCCTCATGTCTCCGCTCCCTCACTCCTGCTTCCTGCAGAAGCCCCAAATTAACCACCTGCTCACAAGCCTTTTCTTCTATGTTTTTCTTTTTTCTTTTTTTCCCCTTACATTTAAAGTTTTAACACATCTGGAATTTATTTTAAAGCACAGTGGGAGGAGTGACTTTAGCTTTATTTTTTTTTAAAGGGAATAACTAGTTGTCCCAACCCTGCTGGTTGAAGAACCCCTCTCTCTAATATCAGTGGTGCCTTGGAGCACCACCACTGCTCAGCACCCGCTTGTCCATACCCTGGGCCCCTCTCTGGGGCACAACCCTGAAGTGACCTCCCTCCCAAGAGACAGCATTGGCTATTATTAGTCAATAGTTCTACTCTGGCCACTTCACAGAGATATATTTAATTAGGTAAATTTATACTGATTTATTGTATTTTGCTTTATTAATATATGAAATGATTGGGGAGAAAAACAAAGCATCTTTATTGTGCTAAAATTACATATATTATCAATCATTTGTAGATATGTCAAAGTAACAACTTTTATTGTTCTGGATTGGCTGGGTACCAATGAAAGATAAACCTTTGACTCAGTTGTGATACAAAAAGCATAAATAAAGAGCACTTTCAGGAAATGATTAAAAGAGAGAGAGGGAGAGAGAGGGAGAGAGAGAGAGCGCACCTCGCCTGGGGGCCCTGCTGCCCTCTTCTGGCCTGTGCCTTTTTTGATGTCTCCAATTCCTTCCCATTCTCCAACCCTCTCTATCCTCTTGGCCACACTCTGCCATCTTCCTTGAGGTGTAGGACTGCCCTGATCCGGCCCCCAGCACCGTCTTTCCTTACTATAAGCAGACTTCTCCAGCTTCGTGCCCCTAAAACATGGCCCCCAGGACCTATCTGGATGGTGGTTTGTCTCCTGACCAACAAACACACGGTGTTGACTGTCCTCCCAGCACCTCCCTTTAACTCATCCTGGAGACTTAACACACACATGTGCAAGCACACAGAGACATGCACACAAATGCATGTGTGGACTTACACAGGCACATACAGACACACACATGCACACACAGATGTATACATGCAAACACATGTGTACACTCACATGTAACACGTGTGTGTGCGTGCACACAGTTAAGGTTTAAAAATCTATTTTATGTAGATGAACCTCAGACTCAAAGATGTGTCCAAAGTCACATAACTACCCAGTGGCAGAACTCAAGTCTTAAATATGGACGGTCCCCACTTACTATTATTTTATAATGATTTTTTTTACTGTGTAATTGTGTGAAAGCAATACATATTGGTTGAACCTGCACTTCACGTATCCATACAGCATTCTGTTTTTCACTTTTAGCAAAGTATTCAATAATACACGAGATATTTAATACTTTTAAAAAAGACTTTGTGTTAGATGATTTTACCCAACTGTAGGTAAGCACTCTGAGCACTAGGCTAGGCTAAGCTATGATATTCAGTACAAGTAGGCTAGGCTACAAGTATAAGTAGGCTAGGCTAAGCTATGATATTCAGTACATTATGTGTATTAAATGTATTTTCGACTTATATTTTCAACTTAAAATGAATTTATTAGGATGTAACCCCATCATGAGTTGAGAAGCATCTGTACTTTTAGCTCTACTCTGAGTGCTTTTAAAAGACAGATTAACAAAAATACAGGGTTCCAAGTACTGAGAAAATGAAATGAAAGAAGGCATAATATGCGGTCATCCGAGTGCCTGGAGACATAAACACTAAATAAGCAATAACTGTCGTGGCTAACAATTATTATTCTCACCATCAGCAGTAGGTCTCAGCCAGAGACGTGGGGTGGCCCTGGCCAACAGCTGGAACAGGTGGCTCCCTGTAACCGGGAGTCAACCAGCCTCCCTCAGGTAGTCGCATGTCTATAGCGCCACCTCGTGGCCACTGCACGTAACTCCCGTGGTGAGGGCCATGATGCTCTCGTTTTATTGTACAGGTAGGAAAACTGAAGCCCAGGAGAAGACATCCTGTGTCCAACCCACAGCATTTTCTGACTCACACCACAAGTGTGCGGCCTAAGGTGTAAGGAACACGATAGCCCTGGTCAGTTCCCAACCAGCAGGCAGCTCAGGGACACCAATGGCCTCCAGAGACCGAGCAGGCTGTTGCCTCAGGGAAGGCACTGCTGCTACTTCAGTCAGCACCTTAGAATCCAGTGGGAGGCAGGTGTTCCAGAAAACGCACATGATGCAGTGTTAGGAGGGGCAGGAGTGTCACTTTGGCAGAGTTCCTGAGGAGGTAGGACACAGTGACCCCAGAGCTGAGTCAAAAGAGTAAGTTATTGAGGGTCAGTGAACCAGCAGGGCAGGAGAGCAGGGAGGCAGGTGCCCAGGCTCCTGTGAGAGGAAAGCATGTGAAAGCCCCTAGAGGAAGGCTAAGGATGAACAAATGCCCAGACACGGACTCTCCACAGTGAACTGAGCTCACACCCTTGACTCTCCCTTTTCTGGACCCCCAGAAGCACCCAGGAAGGCATCAGAGGCCTTCGCCAATACTGTGCTCTAAGAGCACTGCTTATTAGCTCCCAGAGTCATGCTGCAAGATGTATACGGTTCCCATGTTACGTGGCACAAGGAGGTAAAAGGTAAAAGGTGGTACTCAAACTCAGGCAACTTAATGGCCTCGGCAGGATTTGAAACAGGCAGACTGGCTCCAAAACCCATGTTCTTTTTAAAAATGTTCAAATTGTGGTAAAATACAAATAACATAAAAGGTACTGTTTTTAATCACTTTTTTACTGAACAATTCAGTGGTGTAAAGTATATTCACACTGTACATTCACCATCCATCTCCAAAACTTTTTGATCACCCCAAACTAAAACTAAAACCCATTAAACACTTATTATCTACTCCTTGTAACTATTGTTCTTTTTGTCTCCATTAATTTGACTACTCTGTGTACCTCATATAAGTGGAATCACACAATATCTGTCTTTCTGTATCTGGCTTATCTCATTTTTAACGTCCTCAAAACTCATCTATGTTGGAGTATGTGTCAGAATTTCCTTCCTTTCTGAGGCTGAGTAACATTCCATTGTATGAACAAACCATATGTTGTTTATCTGTCCATCCGCTGATGGACACTTGGGTTGCTTCCACCTTTTCACTATTGTGGATAATGCTGCTATGAACCTAAGGGTGCAAATATCTGAGTCACTGCTTCACAAAAATCCACATTCTTAGCATCACGCAGAATCACTTCTCATGGGCCTTGGGGAAGAGCAGAGGTAGAGCGAGTCTGTTTGTGAGATTAGAGGGTGAGGAGATGGAGGAGCCAGGCAAACAGTGGTGTATGGAGCCAGGGCTGCCCTGAGGGCCATGGCAGAGGCTCCAGAACTCTTGCAGGAAGGGGCTCCATTCCTGTTAGGCCTATAGTGGGCTGGCTCAGGAGCCCAGGTCAGGTGGAAGCCAGATGACTGACAAGATCCATCATGAATCAGAGAAGTGGGCAGTGTCTCAGCTGCAACAACAGAGGTGGGACTCACCCAAGCCAAGGGAAATGCACCCCACCAGGCAACTACTGCCACTGTGCTCATGACACTCTCTGAGGCAGGCAAGAGCACTCTTTCCTGGCAAAGCACAACCAGTTCAAGTGAAAACTTACTAGTCCTGGACAAACAGACGCTTGGCCTCTCTCCACTCCCCCATCCCACCAGCCTAGGCAAGCAAACATCTCAGACACATTAAATGGTTCACAGCTCAAAAGAGCCAAGCAAACAAAACAAATGAAAATATTATTTAAAAGAAAGAAAAAAACACGTTGGAATATCTTTAACTAATTTTTACAGAGAGATACAAATCCATTTGCAACAGAATAGATGCACTTTTCAAGCTCATTTGGAAAATTTGACTATGTGCCTGGTGAATACATTTCCCAGAACTGATATTATACAAATCACATTCTCTCACCAAGTTGCAGTAAGGTTAGAAACAATGTTTTAAATGTTAAAAATGCATTTTAGAAATAAAATTAGTTTCTGCAATGATAATTATAAAGTGTCTAGAACTCAATAGCAGTAGGTATCACATATTAAAATTGTGGAATTCAATAAAATTAGTATTTAGAGGGAAATTTGTATCTTCAAATTAGTTTGTCATAAACAGGATAAAAAGGACAAGGGAGAAGGCTGATAACTTGGCCTAAAGAGAAAGTAAAAACTAAAATGAAAAACTCTGTAGAAACAAAGTGTAACAAGAGTATGACTTATTAAAACCAATGATGTATTCCAAAGTAGTATTCAGGGAAAATTTTACAACCTTATGCCTACATACTCCACTTGAACATAAAACATATAAAATTATATAAACTAAGCAAGCAACACAAGAATTTTTTAAATGGAACAAATAAGAAAGAAATGTATTTAATTTTAAAACAGTCATAATAAAGGTAGATAATAAATAAAACGCCAAATTGACTCTGAGAAGACCATTAAAATAAACTTCTGGGAAGTCAAACAAAAGAAAAAAGAGAAAAGGCACAAATTTTAAAACATAAGGTTAAAAAAAGTGACATGACTACATGTGCAGAAACACCTTCAGCACCAGGAGACGGGAGGCCCAGCTTCATTCAGGAATGTTTGGCTTTATCTGGGTGCAATGAAAGATTTTCTTAGAATATATAAATGATCAGAATTGCCTTAACAGGAGGCAGAAAACCTGAACAGAACAATAAACACAGAACAAACTGAAAAGGTACCAGAAGTGCTCAGAGGGCTCCGTCAGCCTCGGGGGACAGGGCTGTGTTAGGGATAGGCTAGAGCACAGGAGAAAAGAGGACCTGATTATTTCTAGAAGACTGACTAACCACAAGGACCTCCCACACGCTCACACACTGCAATGACATAGAAAGTTAGAAACTTATAGGAGTCAAAAACAAAAGGTTTCTGAACAAAACAATCCTATTTGTGTGTATTTTTAGAAAATACGCCAGGCTCGGTGGCTCAGTCTGTAATCCCGCGCTTTGGGAGGCTGAGGTGAATGGATTGTCTGAGCCCGTGGGTTCTAGACCCGCCTGGGCAACTTGGCAAGACCTCATCTCTACAATAAGTAAAAAAATTAGCCGGGCGTGGTAGCGCGCGCCTGTAGTTCCAGCTACTTGGAAGGCTGAGGCGGAAGGATCGCCAGAGCCCAGCAGGCGAGGCTGCAGTGGCTGGGAGCGTGCCACTGCACTCCAGTCTGGGCGACAGAGTGAGACTTCAACGCAAAAACAAAAAGAAAAAAGAAAATACCACATAGGGAAAAATGATGCACTATTCCGTGTTGTTGGGAGCTTTATAAACGGAATATATTTACATATTACTTCAACATAATTAAATTAAACTAAATGTAAACAAATCACTAAATATAAATAAATAAAACTAATAACCTAACAAATAATTTTAAGGGAAAAGTAATTCATACCTTAATAATTACTAATTTAAATATTTTTCAGCTAAATAATTAAAATTTAGAAAAAAATTACAAAATATCTTTTACAATAGGAGGATATTTAAACTAGAAAAGCATTTTTGTAATTAAAGGAGTAGGAAAGACTCACCCAAATTAGATTTAAACTTCAAAACCATAAGGAAAAATAGTAAGTCTGGTTATATGAACATTTAAAATCTCTGAACAAAAAAGGCATTATGAATGTGTCAAGAGGCACATGCCATACTAGGAAAAATATTTACATTTATAAACAGCCACAGGATTTCTATGCAAAATATATAAAGAGCTCTGACAAATTCAATATGTAAAAGGCAATCAACCCTACAGAAAAATGGGCAAAGGACGTGCACAAACTAGAGAAGATATGAGACTGGCAACAAAGAGTTGAAGAGATGCTGAAACTCTCTAGCTATCTAATAAAAATGTAAATTTAAACAATAATGGAATGTGTCTTGTGCTCACCAGACTGGCAAAAATGAAAAGCTCTGAGTACATTCTCCACGAGTAGGAATCAGGAAATGGGCGCTTCCTGCCCTGTGGGAGGAAATGGAATTTGGTACAGTCTTTTAGAAGCACAAAGTGACTCTAAAATGTGAAGGGGGAAATGTGCCTGTTCTTTGATCAATGATCTTACTTCAAATAATCCACCCTAGAAAGGTGGTCACCCATGTGTTCCCAGATATGTGCCCTCAAAACACTGAATGGCTAACAGTTATTGCCCTTTTAAAGAGTAGGAAACTGAAGCTGGGAAAGTTTGATGCGTGGCCCAGAGTCATAGGACTGGTAAACACAGTCTTCCCTCTGTATCCTTAGGAGATTGGTTCCAGGAGTAGTAAGTGGTATTGTGTTTGCCTGTAACCCATGCACATTCTCCAGTGGACTTTAAATCATTTCTGGGTTACTTGTGATGCTTAACATATTTTAAATGCTATGTAAATCGTGGTTACGCTGTTTTTTTGAGGGAATGATGACAAGAAAAATTCTGTATAGATATATATGTTCAGTACAGACACAACCTTTCTTTTTTTCTGTATATTTTCAATCCGCAGTTGGTTGAACCCACCGATACGGAAGCCAACTGAAGTAGAAACACACTTGGAGTTGAAGTAGCATAGCTTCTTTGCTTGCAGTCTCTACACTATACAGACACCCATTGTCACATGACTGGGAATGGCAGAAAAGTGGAAACAACCTAAATGCACCCATTAAATAAACTGTGGTTCAAGCCGTCTGTGGAATGTTTTGCAGGTATTACAACTGATAACTCCCTGACATGCAGAGAGATCTCCGGAGTATATTTTCAGCTGAAAAAGAGCAAGTCCCAGCAAAATGTGCATTGGATGATTCTAGTTACGTTAAAGATGTATGTGCACTCGAATACTGTTGAACACGTGTGTGTGTGTGCATGTGTGAGGGGGTGCAAATGCAAAAGCAAAGATGGGAAGAAAAGGAACTGAACTGTTTCCAGTTATAACCTCTGGGGAGGGTTAGGGCTTCTGGTGGAAGAAAGCGAGACTTACATTTTGTATTTATTTACATACCAATTCATTAATCTGCAGCAGGAGTATATTCACATACTGCTTGTGTAATAAAGATAGTTAAATACATTTTGAAAGATGAATAAATTTGATAAGACATGCACAGAAGCTCTGTGAAGAAAACTATGAAGTTCTACCAGCAGACGTTAAAGGAAAAAACTAAAGAGTTAAGTTTATCTGCACTAGATCCAAGATTGCCACCAGGGAATAGCTGACCTGCACCTGTGTCCCAGAGTGGAACAGAGTACATAGACCCAACTGCCGGTAAACTTGGGTGGCTTGAACAGTTTTAGATAGGGGAAGCACCCTGCATCCCTCAGAGGTCTCCTCGAACGCACTGGGACCAAGGAGGAGAGAGTCTTGATGGCAACATTGAAAGCAGGGCGTTGTTCCCCTCCCCCAGGCACCAGGCTCACATAGGCCCTACAGTCTGCCTTGTGTGTAAGAGGGGTGACTGCTCCTGACACGGTCTGGATCTGGCCTCTGTGTGCATACACTTGGTCTCATGCAGGAGGAGACCTGGTTAAGGCACAGGAGCCTACGGGACCCCACGCAGAGCTAGGAGCACACGTCATGCTCGCTCCTGCTGGCCAAGCCTGGCTCCCAGACCTGAAAAGCTAGCCTCCAGGTGGCACTCACTGGGTATCCAACACCAGACCAGGAAGGTTTCCTGCCAGCCTCATTTGCCCTTTACGGGTCCCTCCATGACAGGGAATCTGCTGTTTTTCTTTTTCTTCTTCCTTTTTTTTTTTTTGACTTGGAGTCTCATTCTGTTACCCAGACTGGAGTGCATTGTCACGCTCCTGGCCACCGCAGCCTCGCCCTACTGGGCTCCAGCGATCCTTCCTCCTCAGCCTTCCAAGTAGCTGGAACCACAGGCACACGCTACCACGTCCGGCTCGTTTTTGATTTATTGTAGAGACGACGTCTCGCCAAGTTGCCCAGGCTGGTCTCGAACCCGCGGACTCAGGCAATCCCAAAGTGCTGGGATTATGGCTGAACCACAGAGCCCCCTGCTGTTTTTCAAGTGCTGGGAGTGGACTTGGATGGGAGAGGGGTAGACAGAAAGGCACCGGGAGGCATCGTTTACAAGCAGGAACGTTTCTGGGCTGCAAATGGGGAGCACCTGCCTGGGGTCCCACCCCCTTCACTCAGTCCCCTCATTGAGCTTGCAGTGGGTGGGACTCTACTTCTCCCCAAAATAAACCGAGGCCTAGATGCTAAACAAATAAGGGCACTATTTGATAAATTAGAACATTTACATAGGATCAAAAGTTTTTTTTACATAATAACCAAAATTTCCAGAATACATTTGAAATTATTTGTCATATCAGGAACCATTAAAAAAATTGAGTGAGCCAGGCTCGGTGGTTCAGCCTGTAATCCCTCGCCTTTGGGAGGCTGAGATGAGTGAATTGCCTGAGCCCATGGGTTCAAGACCCGCCTGGGCAGCAAGACCTCATCTCTACGATAAATCAAAAAATCAGCCGGGCGTGGTAGCGCACACCTGTAGTTCCGGCTCCTTGGAAGGCTGAGGTGGAAGGATCGCCGGAGCCCAGCAGGTCAAGGCTGCGGTGACCGGGAGCGGCCACTGCACTCCAGCCTGGGCGACAGAGTGAGACTCCAACTAAAAAAAAAAAAAAATTGAGTGACAAAAGAAAATACATTGAGGCCAAAACCAAGTTAAATCCAATGGTGGAATTTTAAAGCAGAAGTCATATGCATGCTTCAAAAAGCAATGATGAATTCCCTTGAAACAAGAACAAAATCGAAATTATAGAACTGAAAACTACAGTAACTGAAATAAAAATGTGTGACAGGCTCAGCAGCAGAGTGGAGATGTCAGAGAACAGAATCTGTCAACTCAAGACTGATAGAGTTCACCTATATGAACAACAGAGAAATAAGAAACTGAAAAAACGAACATAGCCTCAAAGATTAGTGCAGCAATGACAAAAAGTCTAACATTCATATCATCAGCGAACCAGAAGGAGAGGAAAAGAATGTAGGCTAAAAAGCACTCAAAGAAATTATGGCTGAAAACTTCCCAAATGTGAAAGAAATAAACCTAGATTCAAGAAGCTGAGCAAACCCCCAAGTAAAACAAACACAGAACGCCTATTATAATACTACAGAAAAGGGATTGGCAGTAGCGGGGGACACGGGTAGGGGGGAGGGAGCAGGGAAGTGGCCAAATAATACGAATAAGAGTCCCTGATCCTAATCCAGGCGAAGTGAGGCCCAACGGGAGGCCCAAGATTTCGCCTGTGCCTAAACCACTTATGTACCCAATCCTGACTTGTATCCCACAACTTTAAAAAATACTACTAATAAAAGACAAACACAAGGAAACACACCTAGTTGCATCATCATGAAACTTCAGAAAAGGAAAAATAAAGAAAAAAAATCTTAAAAACTGCCAGAGAAAAGTGACCCATAGATGGACACTGGTTCAGATGACAGTGGATTTCTCATACAAAACCACAGAGGCAGAAGGAAGGGGCGTGCCACTGTCAAATGCCAAAAGAAATCTGTTCACCAAGAATCCTATTCAGTGAAACTATCCTTTGGTGATGAGGGGGAAAACAGAGATACTCTAAGATAAAGGAAAGCTAAGATAATTTGTTACCAGAAAACTCCTTGATAAATGGTTAAAGGAAGCTCTACCAACAAAAGAAAGTAATAACAGAAGAAAACTGGAAAGGATAACAATAGAATAGATGATAATAGGTTTAAATGTAATAGACTATCTTTCAGCTTCTGAGTTTTTTAAATTATATTTTATGAATAAAGCAAAAAAAAAGATAACACCATCTGATGCAGTGGTCTACATCTAAAGAGGTAATATTCAAGATAATTACATGTTTAAGTGGAGAAGGAAAAGGGGAACTAAATGAAACTAAAGTTTTGATATTTCACACAAAGTCATAAAATATTGATAACTCTAGGCTGTGGTGTGTATATTGTAATGCCTAGAGCAGTCATTAAGAAAACTATACAAAGTGATATACACCCCAAAACATAAATAATTTAAATGAAATTCTAAAAATTGCTCAAATAATCCAAGGCAAGGAAAAAAAAAAAACAGTAAAGAGGAAACATAAGGAACACACAGAAAAATAAAAATGGTATATTGAGTCCCAACATATAAGTACTGTGTGGTAAAGAATTTAGCCTAGCCCAATGAGAGATCTGGTCGTTGTCCTGGCTCCTGGCAGGTACCCTCTAAATTCAAATATCAGGAGTGTCTTCATTATTTATGGTGGGCTCCCTCAGATCATACGTGATACTTTATGCTGCCAGGTGGCTCATGGTGGGCCCTTCCCCCCATGTGATATCAGCTCCAACTTCTAGGAAAGAGGAAGCTGGAGACAGTTCAACCAGTTCCCAATCAATCATGCCTACAGAAGAAAGCTCCAGTAAAAACTCTGGACCAAGACTTGAGAGAGTCTCCTAGGCTGACAATATTCCATATTGTCACACACTGATGTTGAGCAGGTAGCATACCCTGAAGGCAATAGAAGCTTCACAGGCCTTCCTAGACCCTGTCCTCTGTGTCTCTTCCTTGGCTGTTCTAATTTGTATCCTTTTCCTGTACTAAACGGTTACCATGTGTGTAACAGATTTCAGTAAGTTCTTCCAGAAAATTATTGAAGTTTAAAGTGTCTTGGGGAACCTCTACAACCTGCAGTTAGTGTCAGGAGTGAGGACAGTCTAGGAACCGTACTCTCAGACTTCACAGTTTAGTTAAATCGTGAAAAACACAGAAATAGAGTTAGTACAAAGACATGACCACACGATGTCCATAAGAAACTCACTTCAAACATCATGGCATAGATAGATTGAAAGTGAAAAGATAGAAAAAGATATATCATGCAAACAAACATTAATTTTTAAAAAGCAGGAATAGCTATATTAATATCAGATAAAGTAGACTCCAGAGCAAAGACAATTCCTAGAACCAAAGAGGGGTATTACATAATGACAAAGAGATAAATCCACCAAGAGTGTATGTTGATCCTAGATGTATATGCACCAAACAATAGAACTTCAAAATACACGAAGCAAAGCCTTATAGAGCTTAAGAAGTAGAAAAATGCATAATTATATATTAAGACATCAACATCTCATTTTAGGATTTGTAGAAATACCGTACCAAAAAATCAGCAAGAATATAGAATAACTAAACAACATTATTAACCAATAGGATATAATTAACATTTATAGAAAACTCTATCCAACAATATCAAAATCCACATTATTTTCAACTCTTACAGAATATATCCTGGGTCTTAAAACAAACTTTAACAAATTTTAAAGAACTAAAATCAAGCAAAATATATCCTAATGGAATCAAACTGGAAATAAATTGCAGAAAGAAGACAGGAAAATCTTCAAACACTTGAAAATTAGACAACATGCTTCTATATAAAACACGGGTCAAGAGGAGTCTCAAAAGAAAAATTTATAAGCAAATAACTAAGTGAAAAAGACAGCATATCCAAATTTGTGGGATGCAGCTATAGAGAAATTGAAAGCACTAAATGCTTATTTTGGAAACAAGAAAAGTTTTCAAATCAACAATAACAGAAAGTGGAAAAAAGTTAAATAAACCTAAAGCAAACAGAAGGAAGGAGATAATAAAGTTAAGAGCAGAAGCCAATAAAGTTAAAAACAGGGAAGTAATAAAGAACACTAAAGAAATTTTTAAAAAGATTCTCAAAAAATGAATAAAGCTGATAATCCTCTAGCAAGATCAACTAAGATAAAAAAAAGATAACACACAAATCAATATCAGGAATGAAATAGCACAAAAGATGCGGCAGCCATGAAAAAATATAAACAATTATTTTTAAGAGACAGAGCTCCACTCTGTCACCCAGGCTGGAGTGCAATGGCATTATCACAGTTTACCACAGCCTTGAACTTCTGAGCTCAAGCAATTCCCCTGCCTCAGCCTCCCAAGTAGCTAGGACTACAGGCACGCCACTACGCACCGCTGATTTTTCTATTTTTTGTAGAGACAGAGTCTCACTTTGTTGTCCAGCTAGTCTCAAACTCTTGGCCTCAAGTGATCCTCTCACCTTGGCCTCACAAAGTGCTGGGATTACAGGCATGAGCCATCATTCCCAGTCAGAGATACCATAAGCAATTTAGTGTTCATAAATTTAACAACCTGTGGGGAAATGGAGAATCTCCTTGAAAATTGTAAATTACCAAAACTCAGAAAAGATGAAATATATAATCTGAATAGTTCTATAATCACTATATATTGGGTTTGTAATATAAAGTGCCTAATACAAAATATCCAGCTCAGATGGTTCACTGGAGAGTTTATTAAATATTTAAGGAATTAGTACCATTTTTATGCGATCTCGTCCAGAAAACAGAAGAGAAGGGAACACCTCTTGACTGTTTTTTGGGTCTCCAGCTTGCCAACTACAGGACTGGGGCAAAGTTCTCTGAAAATCTGAATATGCTCTGAATCAGCTTCCAATAAATGGTGCTGCTTCCTCCATAGCCAGGAGTCCCAGCTCCAAGAATCATGGAGTGGAATCAGGAGTAGCACCACAGGAATGGCACAACTCACTCATCATCACCCATAGTGATCCAGTAGCAAAATGTTTACTTCTTGTCTCCTTAAGCTTCATGGCCTTATGCTCTGCTGACCTAGAGGTCCTAGTTCCAGAGGGAGGAATGCCTCCACCAGAAGACACAGCAATGATCCACTGAACTGGAAGTCAAGACTTCTGTCTGGCCACTTTGGGTTCCTCACGCCTCTGAATCAAAAAGAAGGGAATTACTGTGCTGGTTGGGGCAATTGATTGAGAAACTGGAATACTACTCCACAATGAAGTAAGGAAGCGTATGTCTTGGATGTAGGAGCCCTAGGGCATCTCTTAGTATTATCATGCCCTGTGTTTAATGTCAGTGGGAAAGTACAACCATCCAATCCAGGCAGAATTAGTAATGGCCCAGACCCTTCAGGAATGGATGCTTGGATCACCCACCAGCTGAGGCTTGCTGAAGGCAAAGGGAATACAAAATTGAGAGTAGAAGAAGATCATTATATGACCATGTGTCCAGATACAGGAATAAGGATGTAGTTGTCATAAGTGTTTTCTCCTTTTTTTGGCATGAATATGTTTGTGTGTATGTATGTGCATGTATGTATACAAAGTTTTACAAGAAAACTTAAGAGGAAATCTTTATGACTTGAAGATAAGGAGGGAGTTCTTAGACATGACACGAAATGCACAATCCATAAAAACAAAAATTAATTAACTAGACTTCGTTAAAATTAAAAATATAGCTTGGCAAAATACACCATTAAAAGACACTGAAAAGAGAACCACAGACTGGGAGAAAATATTTGCAAACCACATGTCTAGCAAGGGATGTATTCCAACACATGTTAAGAATTCTCAGAATCAACAGAAAATGATCCACATTAAAAGTGCAGAAAAGATTTGAACACACACTTCACCAAAGATGACACTCTACATGGAATGCAAGTAAGCAAATTAAAAGATGCTCAGCTGGGCTCGGTGGCTCAGCCTGTAATCTCGCACCTTTGGGAGGCTGAGGTGAGTGGATTGCCTGAGCCCGCAGGTTTGAGACCCGTTTGGGCAACTTGGCGAGACCTCATCTCTACAATAAATTTTTAAAAAATTAGCCAGGCGTGGTAGCGCGCGTCTGTAGTTCCAGCGACTTGGAAGGCTGAGGCGGAAGGATCGCCAGAGCCCAGCAGGTCGAGGCTGCAGTGGCCGGGAGCGGCCACTGCACTCCAGTCTGGGTGACAGAGTGAGACTCCAACTCAAACAAACAAACAAAAAACCTGCTCAACATTATTAGTAATTAGAGAAATGCAAATTAAAATCACAACAGGATACCATTACACCCCACTAGAATATATTAAATATTGGTAATACCAACTGATGGAACTCTCAGTCATTTCTGTTAGGAATGCAAAATGATACAGCCACTCTGGAAAACAGTTTGACAGTTCTATTAAACCACATGGTCCAGCAGTCCTACTTCTGAGTATTTTCCCTGGAATAATGAAAAATTATGTTCACAAAAAAAACCTCTACACAAGTGTTTATAGCAACTAATAATAATTGCTCAAATTTGGAAACAACCACATGTCCTTCAATGATGTGAGTAACCAACTGTGATCTCTCTGTACAGTTAAATACCACTCAGCAATCAGTAGGAACCTGTCATTAATACACAGAACAATTGGGATGAATCTTGGAGGCATGATACTTAGTGAAAGTAGCCAGTTACAAAAGATCGCAAGCTGTGTGTTTCCACTCACATGGCACTCTCAAGACAACCATAGATTAAACACACACACACACACACACACACACACCAGTAGTGAGCAGGAAGTGGGAGTGAGGGAGGGTTGGGCTACACAGCATGTGGGAGTGCTTCAGAGGAATGAAACACTTCAGCGCCTTGATTGTGAAATCTGCACACATGTTAAAATTCATACATCTCCTTAAAATGGGACTAGAAAGGAAAATAAAATTAACTATTTTGATCATCTATTTCATATCAGTCACTGCATGTATAGTTGAACAACATGTTTGAACTGCATGGATCCACTTATATGTGGATTTTTTTTCAATAAATATCTTCAAAAATGCTATGGAGGTTTGCAACAATTTGAAGAAACTTGCAGATGAAACTGTAGCCTAGAAATATTGAAATAATTAAGAAAAAGGTATGTCATACATGCATAAAATATAGAGAGAAACTACTCTAGCTTTATCATTTACTATCATAAAATATACACAAATCTATTATAAAAAGTTAAAAATTGTCAAAACTTACACACACACCTACAAACCACACATGACACCATTCACAGTTAAGAGAAATGCAAACAAATTAAAAATGCAGTATTAAATTGTAATTGCAAAAAATTAACTGTAGTACATATTGTACTACTGCAATAATGTCATAGCCACTTCCTGTTGCTATTGCCATGAACTCAAGTATTACAAATGCCCACTTAAAACACCTTGGGATGCTGATTATCTCCTTGTGAGCAGTTTGTCTCTGCAATAAATTGTGTAGCTCAGTAAAAAGTGATCTCTCATGGTTCTTGCATATTTTTTTAAATCGTTATTTGGTGTTTGGTGCAATACCAAAAACATTCCATGGGACCCATATGAAGTGTCATTAGTCATGTACTAATTAGTCATGTACTAATGACTCCCAAGTACTCCCAAGAAGCAGAGAAAAGTCATGACATTACACGAAAAAGTTGAATTGCTTGATAAGTGCTATAGATTGGGGTCTGCAGCTGCAGTTGCCACCATTTCAAGATAAATCAATACAGCATTTGGACCATAGTAAAAAAAAGAGAAGGAAGTTCATGAAGTTGTCACTGCAGCTACATCTGCAGGCAAGACATGCTTGCACTTTATCTGAAATGCCTTTGTATTTTATATTTAAAATGCAGTTCTTAAATGAATGCAGGATTGCTGTAAGGAAGGCATACCTATAGTCTCTAACATAATTAAAGAATAAAGAAAGTCACTATATGGCAACTTAGCACAAAAGGAAGGATCTAAAACTGGAGAATTTATGCCAGTTAAGGGTGGTTTGATAATTTTACAAAGACATTGGCTTTGAGACTGTCAAGATACCTGAGTATGAGTACACGGGATGGGCAGGTGTACGCGCGGGCGGGCGGGCGCGCGGGCGGGCGCCTCATTCTCGCCCGCATCCAGACCAGGAAGGTGGTGCCGTGGCAGCGCCCCACCTGCGGCCGTTCACCCACTTCATCTTTGACATGGATGGCCTTCTCCTGGATACTGAAAGACTATATTCTGTAGTATTTCAAGAAATATGTGACTGCTATGAAAAGAAAATATACCTGGGATGTAAAGTCCGTGGTTATGGGAAAGAGGGCATAAGAGGGAGCCCAAGTTATAATAGACATCTTGGAGCTCCCAATGTCCAAAGAGGAGCTGGTGGAAGAAAGCCAGAAGAAGTTAAAGGACTTGGTCTCCACGGTTCCTCTCATGCCAGGGGCTGAGAAACCCGTCTGCCACCTGCGGAAACACAACATACCCATCGCCGTTGCCACCAGCTCAGGGTCCATGTCGTTCGGAATAAAGACAAGTAGACACAAAGAATTCTTCAGTTTGTTCCATCACATCGTTTTGGGAGACGATCCCGAAGTGAAGAAAGGCAAGCCGGACCCTGACATATACCTAACTTGTGCCAAGAGGTTCTCTCCCCCACCTCCTGCGGAGAAGTGCCTTGTCTTTGAAGATGCCCCAAACGGGGTGGAGGCGGCCCTGACAGCTGGGATGCAGGTGGTTATGGTTCCAGATGAAAACTTGAGCCAGGACCTGACGAGAAAGGCCACCCTGGTGCTGAACTCCCTGCAGGACTTCCAGCTCAAGCTGTTTGGTTTGCCCCCCATGAGTGAGAGGGAGGGCGGTGTGGGGCTCCCAGCCCTCTCGTGATCCATATTGCTGGGGAAAGGGATAGAATCGACAGCTCCCAAATCGCAACCCGTATAATGACTGTAGGCTTCTGAAATTTGCCTTCTCATCCTGTGTTGTCTTGGCTTACTTTCTAAAATGTTGATAAAACGTGACTTGGCAGTTGAGAGAAAACAGAGACAGCCCAGAACAAAGATCAAACTTGAATCACCATCTGAAAAATCAAGCTGATGTAATATATAAGGTGAAGAGACATACACACACACACACACACACACACACACACACACACATATACCAGTATGTCAATATACACGTAGGCATTAAATGTATATGTATGTACATATATGCTTGCAAATATATATAAAATATATTCTTTTCCAAGACAAAATGAAATTATATTTGTGTTCATTTCTGTTTTATTTTAGTTTTTCTGAATCCTGTCTGGGAATGTAAACTATTGTATACTATATATATATGCTTTGTATTTATATTTATTATTATTAATATTATAAATATTTAGATACCTATTATTCACTCTCCTCAGTGTTGATGTTAACAAGCAATAGGAACTGATAAAGTAAGATAATTTGTAATCTGGTTTGTAATCTGAGTGGGAATGCCATGCTTTGATGAGGACTACAAATTCTTCTTATTAGCCAGCATCAAAGTTTTATTGTGACCTCAAAATATCTCTGGATCTTTACTCAATGACCAACTCTGAGGCATATCATCAACTGTGTATTTTTAGTGTGAAAGTGACTGTAGCACATTCCTTGTATCTACATCCTTACCACACTGGAGAATCTTTTAAACCTAGGAAAAATCATTTTCCTTTTTAAAGATCACTGATTTCCTGCTTTTCTTTGAAATAGAATTTGATTTCAGAATGTATGCTTGGTGAGATTGAGAGCCATGACATTCTTTTGGAATAATTTATTAGACATTATGCTTTTGTGGTTAATCCCTTTTATAGACATACTCAACCTTTGGAATTTGTCTATGATTTTTCAGAGAAAAATTGTGGAGTCCACGGAAATGGGGAATTTACAAGCACTACTCACTTCTGGCATAGCATGCCCTTCCAGGTAGCCTCTGCCTTGTGTTGACCTTGAATTACAAGGTCAGCTCTGAAAGCTGCAGACAAACTACAGGAATGCATGTGTGTTTGGCAGAATGATTGTCTATGAATGACAGTTCCCAACTGTTGGTCAATTTTACATTAGTTTAACAAATTTGTTTCAGCATTCCCAATGGCCTGTATGCATGTTTGCACTTTGAATTTTCCTTCAAAACAGTTGTAACATCTTACTGTTTCCCTCACAAATTGATTTAGTTTAATAAAATATTTTGACAACTGTTATATTTGTTTGAAAGCCACAATTTTACCTTTTTAAAAAAATTCTCTAACAAATATAAAACATGTAACTAATTGACTTTTAAAAAAACTCAAACTACTCAAAACTGTAAAAGAATATTTATATATTTTAAGTGAACATAGTGCCTTTGCATACAGTGAATAAAGGCTCTCAATGAAAAGTTAAAAAAAAAAAAAAAAAAAGCCCAGCTAGCAGGAGAAGCAGCTTCTGCCAACCAAGAAGCAGAAAATGGTTCCTATATGCCATTAAGTAGGCTAACCCTACTGTTGTGAAAATGCAGTCGGGCTTATGATCAAGACTGCCCTTATCTATAAACCTGCTAATGCCTTGAAGCTTCCAGGCTTTTGGTTGTTCAAGAAGGCCTGGACAAGAACCTTTTTTATGGATCGGTTTCATCCATGCTTTGTCCCTGAACTCTTGCCAGGAAGGGATTGCCTTTTAAAGTTATTTTTATATTGGACAATGGCCCTGGACACCCAGAACCCCAAGAGTTTAACACTGATGGCATCCAAAGTAGTCTACTTGCCCCCAAACACAACGTCTCTAATTCAGCCTCTAGATCTGGGGTTCATAAGAAACTTTAAGGCTCATTACACACAGTACTCTATGGAAGGGATAGTCAATGCTATAGAAGAGAACTCCACTAGAGAATACATCATGAAAGGCTAAAAGGATGACACCAGTGAAGATTATATCGTTGTTATAGAAAAAGCTGTGCAGC
This sequence comes from Carlito syrichta, assembly GCF_000164805.1. Lineage (NCBI taxonomy): Eukaryota > Metazoa > Chordata > Mammalia > Primates > Tarsiidae > Carlito > Carlito syrichta. The sequence goes on along the minus strand of NW_007252966.1, from coordinate 252,167 downwards.
ACACCTGTAGTTCCAGCTACTTAGAAGGCTGAGGTGGAAGGGTCACCTGAGCCCAGTAGATCGACACTGGAGCGGCTGTGAGTGTGCCACTGCACTCCAGCCTGGGCAACAGAGTGAGACTCCACCTCAAAAAAAAAAAAAAAAAGCTGTGCAAAGCCATCACGCCCAAAACAATAAATTCCCACTGCAGGCAACTGTGTCTAGATGTTATGCACGACTTCACAGGATTTACAAGAGAGCTAATCAAGGAAATCACAAAAGAGATTGTAGATATGGCAAAAAAAAAGGTGAAGTGTGAAGCATTTCAAGATATGGGTCGTGGAGAATTCCAGAGCTAACAGACAAACCAGAGGAATTAACAAAAGACGACTTGATGGAGATGATTGCTTCTGAACAGTGCTAGATGATGAAGAAAAAGAAAAAGTAGTGCCAGAAAATAAGTTGACATTAGGCAATGTGGCAGAAGGGTTCAAGACTGTTTTTGACTTCTTTTACTAATAGGGACCTGTCTATATCATGATCACTGAAACTAAAGCACGTGGGGGAAGAAGGATTAATACCACAAAGAAACATTTTTAGAAGAGTGAAAAAGCAAAAAAGTCAGACAGAAATTATAATATATTTCCAGAAAGTTACATCCAGTGGCCTTCTGAGGATGGTGAAGTGGAGGCATGGAAAGAACCAGGGACCTTAATGACACTCTTGAGCCTCTGAATCAACCAATCCAGGAATCCCCCTGGATGTTATAATATGTGAGATGATGAATGTCCTTCATATTTAAGCCAGGTTGGTCAGCATTTCCTGTGATTTATAGCCTTTAGGCAGTTCTCCATCTGACTTCCCCTGGTGGACAGAATCAACTCGCAGTTCATATTTTCAGTAAGTTCCTATGGTCTAACTTTTATAATGATGACAGTGTCTCCCTGCATGCAGTTCTTCTCAATAACAAATACAATTGACCCTTGAACAACACTGACCAGTTCAACATTGGTTTGAACTGTATAGGTCTACTTACAAGCAAAGTTTTTCTTTTTTTTTTTTGTTGGAGTCTCACTCTGTCACCCAGACTGGAGTGCAATGGCCGCTCCCAGCCACCGCTGCCTCGACCTGCTGGGCTCCAGCTATCCTTCGGCCTCAGCCTTCCAAGTAGCTGGAACTACAGGCGCGCACTACCATGCTCAGCTAATTTTTTGATTTATTGTAGAGATGAGGTCTCATCAAGTTGCCCAGGTGGGTCTCGAACCCGCGGGCTCAGGCAATCCACTCAACTCGGCCTCCCAAGGCGTGGGATTACAGGTTGAGCCACCGAGCCTGGCTCACAAGCAAAGTTTTTCCATGTTTCCTCCTAGAGCTCTAGCATCCTCCTACAATGTTTCCTCCTAGAGCTGTAGCATCCACCACTTCTCCCTTTCTACAACCTCTTCCAGGACTTACCCCTGATCTCCCTCCAAACTATCTCCACCCAGCAGTAGGAAAATGTTTAAAAATGAAAATGTTTTAAAAATGGAAATGGGATTCCACAAAGGGAAAGGAAATGCTGTCCCAGCTAGTTATTCTTCAAAGGCTTCTTGACACTGCCTCATCCCATCTCTCCATTTCCTTCTCCCTCTTCTGTAGTTCCCTGCAACTCTCCGCCCTGTCCTGGCTCCAAGCCACACTGGCATGCAGGTATCATGCTGTCTTGTGTTGTGGGGCCTTTGCACGTAACACTCTTGCACCTGACACACTCGTCTCCTTCCCCAATTCCCAGCCTTTGCCAAGTGAACCTCCTTCTTCAGATCATGGCTCAAGGATCATTTGCTTTCTTAAGGAAGCCTTCCCTAACCTCCTACATGATGTCTAGAGCCACGGTGTCCTCTACAGAGCCATTAGCCACATGGGCCCATCAAGCAGTTGAAATGTACAACTGCTGCTGAGGAACTGAAAACTTAACCTTATTTAAATTTAAAACTGGCTACTAGGTTGTTATATTTGAAACAACCAGGAGGTATAAATCTATCTTTCCACGTAAATTTTATGAAATTTAAATATAGATCAAACATTTTCTACAAAATTTAGCATCTAAAATTGAGAGGTGCTGTAAAAGTACCACACATCAAATTTCATTGATTTGGCACAAAACAGGAATATGGAATAGCTCACTAATCATTTTTATACTGATTCCATGTTGCAATAGTAATATTTTATTTTATTTATTTATTTATTTTGAGTTGGAGTCTCACTCTGTCGCCCAGACTGGAGTGCAGTGGCCACTCCCGGCCACCGCAGCCTCGCCCTGCTGGGCTCCGGCGATCCTTCCGCCTCAGCCTTCCAAGTAGCTGGAACTACAGGTGTGCGCTACCACACCCGGCTAATTTTTTGATTTATTGTAGAGATGAGGTCTCGCTGCCCAGGCAGGTCTCGAACCCGCGGGCTCAGGCAATCCACTCACCTCAGCCTCCCAAAGGCGCGGGATTACAGGCTGAGCCACCGAGCCCGGTTGCAATAGTAATATTTAAAATATACTGGTTTTAAAAAATAAAGATGTTATTAAAATTAATGTCGACTGTTTCTTTTCCCTACTTTTTAATGTGGTGACATGGCATTTCTGTAGGACAGAAGACACAGGGTGTGGAGAAGGGGGGAGGTTCATCCCTGCTGTCACTCCAGGCCCTGGCTTCCATCGCCTCCCCTGCCTCCCTGGTGTCCTCTTCAGTCGGGATTCCAGAAAGGGAAAAGAAATGTAAGACGATGGTGAAATAGCTCCATCACATTCTTTATTAACTTTGCCAGAACTGTTTTAAAAAACCCAAGCTCATCCCTCACCTGGCATCCCAGCCAAACACCTGGGGGTATTTTAAAACACAGGTTCACATGTTAAAACACATTATCACGTGCAAATACCCCACCAGCTGAGACCAGCAAACCTTGTCCTGCAGCTGGCGAGGGGTCTCGGGCAGGCCAAGGCAATTCAGAAGGGCACAGGGAGGAGTGAGCAGCCTTTTGTGCGCTTGCTGCCAGGCCATGCAGCTTTGGTCAGTAAGAAGTTCAAGCACACCCAGTGACAAAGCAGGAGTTTAATTCATCCATGCTTGTTTCCTGCGCCCCTACTGAGTGCCCAAAGTGATAGTGCTAGGTCCCAGGCACACCATGGGGAACAGCACAGAGGCCGCCTCAGAGGGGAGCAGGTGGTTCAGGGCAGCACTACCCAGACCTGGGTCTCAAGACCTTTACACCCCTAAAAATGACTGAGGACCTCAGGCAAGTTTCTCTTCATGTGAGTCGTACCTATCGATTTTTACTATATAAGAAATTAAAGCTGGGGAGGGAAATGAGGAAAGATTGGTTACAGGGTGCAAAGTTTTGGTTAGGAGGAACATGTTCTGAAGATCTAATGCACAGCATGGTGACCATAGTTAGCAATACTGCCTGTATACTTGAAAACTGCTAAGAGAGTAGATCCTAAATGTTCTTACCACAAAGAGTTCTAAGTATGTGTGTAGTGGTATGGTGTTTGTTTTTGTTTTGAGTTGGAGTATCACTCGGTCACCTAGGCTGGAGTACAGTGACATGCTCACAGCCACGCCAGCATCGACCTGCTGGGTGGGCTCCTGTGATCCTTCCACCTCAGCCTTCCAAGTAGCCGGAACCACAGGCACACGTTATCATGCCCAGCTAATTTTTTATTTATTGTAGAGACGAGGTCTCACCAAGTTGCCCGGGCTGGTCTCGAACCCGTGGGCTCAAGTAATCCACTCGCCTCAGCCTCCCAATGTGCTGGGATTACAGACTGAGCCACCAAGCTCAGTCAATGTTATGTTAACTAGCTTGATTTTATCTTTTTACAATGTATCTGTATATCAAAGCAATATCTGTATAATGTAAATATATACAAGTTTTGTCAATTATACTATAATAAAGCTGGGAGAAAGAGAATAAAGGGAACCATGATTAACAACAAAAATAAAGCTGAGAAACATTTAAAGTGTTTATTAACATGTTTTTAAAATAACAGAAACAAGTCCATGGTAACATAAACAGTATATTCTTGTGAAAAATATTTTCCACAGCAAGAATAATTTGTGGGGTAAGTGGCACTGTTTTAGTTTTGTGAGTTTCTGTCACATCTGACTTAATACAAGCTGTATCCTCGTACCTGTAGTCATATTGCTGCACTTCTGCATGTCACGTGGCCTCTGGGAACTTGGCCATACACTCAAGAATGAGAGAAAGAGGCAAATAACGTCTTCATATTGTCATGATACATACTTGACCTCACAGAGTCCCTGAAAAGGTCTTGAGAATGCCAGGAGTCCCTAGACTGCACATTGAGAACTCCTGGTTTACTGAGAGAAAAGTTTGGATTACAGGGAGTCATGAGAGTTCGAGGAAGGCTTGGAGGTGGAGGCTGCCTTAAGTGGTCTAGGGGCAACAGTCAAAAGAAAGAGTAGTGGCATGTGGTGGAGGATGAGGTTAGCTTGGAAGCTAAAGCATTCCAGGCAGAGAGAACATGTGCTAAGGCCCTGAGACAAGTGCACTCGAGGGATTAAGGGCCAATGTGGCCAGAGCTCAAGGCAGTTAGAAGAGAGGTACAAGATGAAGGCAGAAGGCCACAGTGGGCAGTGAAGCCAAGCAAAGGGCTTTGGCCTGTAAGCAAAGTCATTGAAGGAGTCTAGGGAAGTGAAATCAAATCTTCATGTTTGAAAGGGCTACCCTGAAGAAGTGCAGCCAATGGGCAGAGAAAGACATCAGCCAAATAATAACGTAACGCTTAAAAATTTGATAATAGCCGGGCTCGGTGGCTCAGCCTGTAATCCCGTGCCTTTGGGAGGCTGAGGTGAGTGGACTGCTTGAGCCTGCGGGTTCAAGACCCGCCTGGTAGGCGAGACCTCATCTCTACAATAAATCAAAAAATCAGCCGGGCGTGGTAGCGCATGCCTGTAATTCTGGCTACTTGGAAGGCTAAGGCGGAAGGATCGCCGGAGCCCAGCAGGTCAAGGCTGCGGTGGTCGGGAGCGGCCACTGCGCTCCAATCTGGGCAACAGAGTGAGACTCCAACTCAAAAAAAAAAAAAAAATTTAATAATAATTTCTTGGATATGACATAAAAAGCACAGGTAACAAAAGAAAAATTAAATCAGAGTTCATCAAAATAAAAAACCTTCATGCATCAAAGGATACTATCAAGAGTGAAAACAACCTACAAAATGGAGAGATCTGTTTGCAGATTATTTGTCTGATAAGGAATTATTACCCAGACTATTTAAAGAACTTCTGGCCAGGCACAGTGGCTCAATGCCTGTAATCTTAGCACTTTGGGAGGCCAAGGCAAGAAGATTGCTTGAGCCCACGAGTTCAAGCCCAGCCTGGACAACATAACAAAACCTCATCTCTACAAAAATAAAAAAATTAGCCGAGTGTAGTGGCATGCACCTGTATTTCCAGCTACTCAGGAGGCCGAGGTGGAAGAACTGCCTAAGCCCAGAAGATCAGAGCTCTGGTGAGCCACGATCAAGCCACTGCACTCCAATCTGGGCAACAGAGTGAGACTCTGACTCAAAAAATAAAGATAAAATAAAGAACTTCTACAACTTAATAACAACAAAAGTGATTTTAAAAATAGGCAAAAGACTTAGACATTTATCCAAAGAAGATATACAGATGGTCAATAAGCACATGAAAAGATGCTCATCATCACTAGCCATTACGGTGATGCAAATCACTATGAGATACAATTTTACACCTACTAGGATGCCTATTATTTAAAAAAAAGAAGAAGAAGACGGGTTGTCCAGGCTGTGGAGGAATTGGAACCTTTGTATACATTGCTAGTAGAAATGTAAAACGGTGCACATGCTGTTGAAGCAGTATTATAGTTACTCAAAAAATAAGCATAGGATTACATTTGATTTAGTAATTTCATCCCTAGATATATTCACAAAAGCACTGAAAGCAAACTCAAACAGACATTTACACACCAATGTTCATAGCATCATTATTCAAAATTGCCCAAACATCCATCAATAGATGAATGGATAAGCAAAATGTGTATATACATATAGTAGAAAATTATTCAGTCTTAAAAAGGAAGTTCTGACACATGCTAAAACATGAATGAACCTCAAAGACATTAAGCTAAGTGAATAAATGAGACCAGAAAAGGCAAATGTTATATGATTCCACTTAAATAAAACATCTAGCGTAGTCAAATTCAGAGACAGAAAATAGAATGGTGGTTGACAGGGGCTGCAGCGAATGAGGAAGTTATTGTTTAATGGGTATAGAATTTCAGTTTGGGATGATCAAAAAGTTCTAGAGATGGTTTTCAACAGTGTGAATGTAATTAATGCCACTGAATTTTACAATTACAATGGTTAAAATGGAAAGCTTTATGCTTTGCATATTTTATTACAATAAAAAAATGAAAACAAACAAAAAAGCAGGATCTCAAGAAAAAGTTACCGCCTACCTGGTCCAAACATACAAAACATATCCACCCTTCTCTACCCACCAGTGGCAACCTTATTTTAGAATGTCCTACCTTTGCTTAAAGCAAGATTTAAAATATTCCTTCAAATACCCACCTAACCAAAGTTTACCTAATTTTCAATAAGATACTATACCAAAATATGAAATGCTAATACTCTCATAATATAACACCTTGGTATTTAAGTGTCCAACATCTCAGCCTTTTATCTTATTAGTTTAAGGATTACAAAAATGCACAAACTTTAAAACAGTGAAATACACTAGGTAAAACTAAAGAAAGGCAAATCAAATCCAATGTACTTAAGGTAGTCTGAATAGTGGTAAAAGTATCTAAGTCTGACAAAATACTAGACAAGAATCAGTGCTAAGGTTAACTAAGCAAATGCTTTCTTTACATCACCAGGATAAATGCTGAAGGCTCCACAGAGGTGAGTACAGATTACATGGCTTTCTACTTTGGTCAAACATTTATTTCTCAAATGGTGGGCATGTCACCAAATGGTAATACAGCAAATTTTAAATAAGCAAGTTCACTTAAAAAAAAAATAGTATGTCCACAAATAGGAAACCAAATAACCTGAACACATCCTTGTTACATAAGAATATTTAATTGTATAGAATGATATGTACACTATAGGCCAATATTAGCTTTTTAAAAACATTCAGAACCTGACTGCACTCAATGGCTCACACCTCAGTTTCCTGGCACTTTTGAGAGGCTGAGACAGGACGATTTATTGAACCCAGGATTTCAAGACCAGCCCAGGCAAAACAGTGAGACCTGGTCTCTACATAATAATCAAAATGTTAACCAGGTGTGGTGGTACACACCTGTGGTCCCAGCCACTCAGGAGGCCGGGGCAGAAGGATCACCTGAGCCTAAGAGGTCGAGGCTGCGGTGAGGCATGATTATACCACTGTACTCCAGCCCGAGTGACAGAGTGAGACCTCGACTCAAAATACTCAGAACCTATGGTAGCCTATGAAAAAGGTCTAAAGAAATAAAAATGAGTAGCTATCTCGATTCCCAATTTTTGTCAAATGTATTGCTTTACAACAAAAAGAATAACTTTTACAATTTGTAAAGTTTAATGCAATTTAGAAAGGCTTCTATAATAGTTGTTAAAATATTTTAGAGGGGCCAGGCTCGGTGGCTCAGCCTGTAATCCCAGCACTTTGGGAGGCTGAGGTGTGTGGATTGCCTGAGCCTGTGGGTTGGAGATCAACCAGGGCAACATGGCAAGACCTCGTCTCTACAATAAACTAAAAATTAGCTGGGTGTGGTAGCACGTGCCTATAGTTCCAGTTACTTGGAAGGCTGAGGTGGAAGGATTGCTGGAGCTCAGCAGGTTGCTGCTGGGTGGCTGTGAGTGTGCTGCTGCACTCCAGCCTGGACAACAGAGACTCCAACTTAAAAAATATATATATATATTTTAGAGGGCGAATGCTTACTCTGTGTAATATGCTTCATTTATCTGGAATCACCACCCTTCTTTTTTCCAGGCAAATATTTCTTAAGCACTTATCTTATGCTCAATGCTTCTACTCCAAGCACAAAGGAAAGAAAAAAATCCAGTTCCCGCTCTCATGGAACATTCTGGTGGTATTTACTTTTGTAAAACACTTTGTGACCATATCAAATGAATAAACCATTAGTACTGAAAAGCAACAAACTTTCCTATAGTCTAGTCCTGATTTTGATATACTACCTTCCTCTAAAAAGGATGCAACTTCACAGTTACAAAAACTATACATGCATATACAGTCATGTGCTGCATAACATTTCAGTCAATGATGAACTGTTTAAGATGGTGGTTTCTTAAGATTATGATACTGTATTTTTACTGTACATTTTCTATTTAGACACTTGCTAAAACTGCATTCAGAAACATGCTGTACAGGTTTGTAGACTAGGAGCAATAGACCATACCATATAGCCTAGGTGTATAACAGGCTATACTACGTAGGTTTGTATAAATACACTTTGTGATGTTTACACAATGTCAAATTGCCTAAAGACACATTTCTCAGAACATAACCCCATCATTAAGCAATGCTCGACTGTATTTTACTAAACTGGTCAGCTAAGACCTTAACCAGTAAAAATTCTACATGGAAAATACTGTTTGTTCTCCAAATATGATAAACCGAGATTTTTAATGTTAGCAAATATGATTTATACATACATATAAATGTCTTTAGAAAAGACAATAATCTGCAATTGTGGTTAAATATTACTTTATTTCCTCCATTGTTAAAAGATTTCACTCCTTTGGCTAAAATATGAGACTCTACAATTATATGTACTTTATTATTTGTGATGCTTATTCTTTAAACAAATTTATATGGTGTGTAAGACACTTATAAAAAAAATGTGTGGATTCAAGTTATTATCTGGAAATATTTTCTTAGCCCAAAAGACCCTAAGTTACTTATTTAAAAACATGGTATGGCTTAAGAGTACCTTGTATATTTTTCAGTGAAGTACAATTTTGTATTTTAAAATGTATCAATTATGCTATATAGCATAACAGAAATTAGACTTAACAGTATTTTGTAATGTTTATGAGTTTATTACGCATCAGTCTCCAGACCTATCAACATACTGGATGCTGAAATTCCTAACTGCTTCTGAGGAATAGATGAAAAATTACACACAGAGCTTTTCGGAATGCTCTGGGCATGTTTCAACTGTTACTTCCCAGACAGACCCAGCCCTGGCAGAGTTCTTACATTCCCATCATTTTTTATGGAAACCTATAGCCAAGTACTTGCCCACAGACAGTTTACGTTTCTATAAAGCCTCCTATACTAGGCTACTGCTCCCAATCCTGCCAGGAAACCCACTGATTTGCCCCAGGTGAATTTTCTTTGACCCATATGATTTAAACGGCAATGTGGTAATCAAATCAGCAGCATGCATACTAAAATTGGAACAATACAGAGATTAGCATGGCCCCTTTACAAAGATGACATACAAAGTCATGAAGTGTTCCATATTTTTATACACACATACATGCACACACACAGGAATATAAATAAAGCTGGGGAAATCTGAATGAAATCAGTGGACTATATCAACGTCAACATTCTAATTCTGATATCTGCAATATGTTACCATTGGAAGAAATTGGACAAAGTGTGCCACTGTATGTGAATCTCTGATTACATCATGTGGGATTCAATCACATATGATTATATCAACATATACTGAATCTATATACATCACATAGTATGATTACATCAATAAAAATTCAATTAAAAAAGGCAATGTAGCTATGTAGGTACAATGCATGAGCATAATACAAGAAGACTACTTCATTAATGTATACTACTTCCTTGGTCTCTGTATAGACAGAACAATCTCCTGGTCTAAAGCTTTAAAAAAAATTTTACTGTTACCTATCTATTAAACTAATATGCAAAACATATGAAATAAGATATAAAATGTCCATTAGGGTCAGTGATCAAAGAAAATAACAACACACAAAAGATAAACACAACCACATACCCTCTCTAAATTTTACATTAAAGTTGAGGGTTCAAATGAATATTTCTTTCCCTTCTGACTCATCATGAAGGTGGTAAAATAAACAATTATCCATTATTAATTGTCAGGCATTCATCCCTAATAAAAACTACTAAGCCAAAATTAGCAGGGAAATATTTTAATGATATTTTTGTAGTACAAAATAATTAAACTGAGGCAGGTAGAGAAAAGTAAAGAATTCATATAACCATAATCTACAGTGCTTTAAATCTCAACATCACTAGAGGCTGAGAATGAGCATATGTCCTACCAGGGCAGTCATCATTTCTCCTCTCAAGGCACAGTCTGGGTGATGTATCCAAAAAGAGGTCTATCTTGGGCTCTTGCACCCTGACTTGTTATTTACAAGCACTGTGATATTTGAAACTGTTCAACTCTGCAGATTCAGGGACAGCCCCTCCATTCCAAAGACTCACTTCAGTTGTTCCTCAGTCCCCTTCAGACTGGACTTCTGATTTCTCCTTTCCTTCTGACCCTGAATTCGGAAAAGCTTTTTCCTGAGGTCCTTCTGTCGCTTCAGTTTCTCCTGCTCTTCTTTCTGCTTAATTTTGAAGTGCTCTTTATTGTGTAGGTGCCGCTGTTCCTTGGCCTTCTTCATCTTCTGACTGTGCACTGTACTCAGTGCATCTAGCAGTGCAAGGACCTGACAAGGATAAAACCCAGTGAGCATCAGAATGTTCTCACAGTCACAATATGCTTGCATTCTACGTTTCAGGAGCCTGAATATCTTAGCTGTCAGTATCAAAACTAAAATCAATCTATGATCTAAATGAGTATTAACTTAGAGGAAATTTGTCCTGAATTATACTCCATACTTAGCAAGGAGATATAAGTGTGAGCATATTTTACCTTCATCACAAACTTCTGTTAACCACTCTGTGGACACTATGTGCAACTAACCAGGAGTGGTTCCCCAGATGGGTGTCCCTTAGTCCCCATTAAGATGCACAGAGGAGAGCAGGGCTAAACAAAGGAAGGGAAATGGACTCTGACCCTTCCCCTAACTTCCAGTTCTAGACCTTGAATAACTCTGACCTTATCCTTTCCTGATGAAATCTGAGAATGCAGTAAAAATGCCAAGCGTGCTACTGAGAGCATTATTTTCATATCTAAATGCAACATGAAGTAATCCATCAGTGACAGTACCTTCCTTTCATGAGGCTCACGAATGACAGCTGGTCTCTGCCTGTCCTTTGGCACTTTGCCTGCCTTTGCTTGGGTCTTGGGCTTGTTCTTAAATGGCAGGGCCTTCTGCAAGGCTTTTGGAATATGCAGTGAATTAAAGTGTTTCTTTTGCCTCAAGATTGGCTGAAAAGAAAAACAGAAACAAAAATAAAATACTGTGACATATTTAAATTATGATCTATGTGCATTTAGGACTTTTGCATAAAATTTTCTCAGTGGATTGACTTTTCCACCAGACTGATAACACTAGAGTATGCTGACCCTCAGATATCAGGATTCAAACATCCATCAAATATGGACTGCCTCAATGGACATTCACAAAGCTGGGTAAAACAGAGTAACAGAGAGATTATAGTTACAATTCTTTCAAAAGATCAACTATGTCCATATCTATGGCATAAAACCTTGAGGTATCAACAGAGCAGATGAACAGATCCAAAGTTTCTTTTCATTAAAAATTTAGGCCTACTTGTACACCTAATCTTGAATTGTACCCCACATCTTTAAAATAAAATAAATAAATAAATAATAAAATTCAAGTCTTATATTTGGGACACTGAGATTATTTTTTCCCCAGCCTAACATGAATCATCTATCTTTTTCCATCTTGACTATTGACCTCTCTGGATTTAAGAATAGAGTTCTTTCTCCAGTCAGCAGCCAAAGTATCCCCAAACATGATGCTAATTAAGAAGTCTGGCTTTATTCTGTTTCGGATGGCAGCCAGACTGAAAAAACTGACATTCAAATAACAGATTAAAGCAAAACACTCTACACTGAATTTTCAAGGTAATCTAAGTTCTATGTATAAATTAAGTAAGACAACCAAAATTCTTAACTGCCTCAGAAATATTGTTAATAAGTTGAAAGTTTTGCCCTAGGCCTTTACCAAGGTCAACATCAACTATAGAGAGAATATTTCTATGTCTTTAAATTCATTATTAAATACATCATCCACAATAATATTCAGCATTCTCTGCTTAGGAACCCAAATAGCTTAAGAATTAAAGAATTCAAAGATATCTCCTTCTCACAAAAGAGTAAGCATCACAGGTTGGCTAAGGGGCACCACATCCTGAAGTATATTTTAAGAAAAATCCATGTAGGATGACCCAAACTTTTTTTTACTTTTTTACAGAAAAAGTAATTCCGAGGAGACTTCTGTTTCTAGCAGAATGGTAGACTGACACCTTGACCTATCCTCTTATTATAAAACGACTGAATATTATAGATTAAAATAAATAAATCTTTTCAAATGCATCTTTAAACTGTGAAGAAAATAATGAAAGTTCTCAAAGACCAAAATCTAAATAACTGAGAATCCAAAAAGAAACCTGAAAACCTAAAATTTAAAACCGATGAAGCCAACTACTGGCAAGAGTATGGAAAAAGTGACAACTGTAAGAATCTGGTAGAGTCAAAGCTGGTGTGACTCTAGAACACGACAGGCCTCCACACTAAAGTCGAGTACATGTGTACTGGGAGCCCTCAACCCATCCCTGGGGGTTCTCCAACAGAAGTATGTGCACCAGCACACCAAAAAACTTGCACATCCAGGACTTAGTGTTCAGGGAAGCATTACAAAGGCAAAAAATTGGAAATAATTTAATGTAACTTGATAATAACAGTAAATTAGTATCTGCCATATGCAAGAACATGGATAAATCCTGTAATACTGAATCAAAAAAAGCAGGCAAAATAGTATGTGCTATATTCTATAAAAATAGGCAGAACTAATCTATATGCCAGGAGTTGGAATAGTAGCTATTTTCAAGGTGGGGGCAGGCAGTGATTGGGAGAGGCTGGTATTCTGTTGTTTAGTCAAGGGCATGGCAACTTGGGTGTGCTACAATTCTTCAAGTTACTTATGATTTGGGTACTTTTCTGTATATATGTTAACATTTCAATTAAAAGTTTATTAAAACATTAAAACTTTCATAAAAACTCACATTGCTTCAATAAAAATTAGCACATTAATGTCTTAAAAAAAATGTGGTACAGAAACAAAGAACAGAGCACCATATGTTGTCACTCATAAGCGGACCTTGAACTATTATACTACTGTAAGAAAGCATTAGGCAGTAATGGGAAACTGTCAGGGGAGGGGGGGTTGGATTGGCAGTTGAGGGAAACTGCTAGGGGAGGGAGGGGCATACCTCAACAAGGGTACCTGCATAATCAATGTTTGTATACCTAACCCTGAATTGTACCCCACATCTTTATAATAAAAAATAATAATAAAAAGAAAAAAATACATGTGGTAGAAAAAAACAGTTCAAAAGAGTATACACTCAAAGTTTAAGAGGGAGTGATGTCAGTACAATGGCCAACCAGAAGGCCCTTGTGTTTGTGTCCTCCCCACCATAGACAGACTAAAGCAACAACAACAAAACTACATTTTGAAGAAAACAATTAGATAAGAGCACCAGAATACATCAAAAGAGGAGAAATCCAAGAGGGTACAGAAAACTAGGATGGCCATATAAAAAAGAGGAGGAAATATCTTACCTCCACCATCCCCAGTCAGGATCAGCTTAAAACCAAGAGGGATTTCTCCCTGCAGGAAAAAGGTAAGCAAAAAGAACCCAGCAGCTACCACAGATGCTAAACCCAGCCAAGAGAGCTGCGTGGAGTCCACACAGCTACACTCTCCAGGGAGAAGGAGCTGACAATATGCCCTGTCCTCATGGTGCAGTTGTTACTGGGTTATGCCATCCTGGAACTGGAGTGTGTCTTGCCACAGGGGTGAGAAGTCACTCATTCAACGCATTGTGGAAAGTAGAAGGGGTTAACAGGTACATGCAAAGAGACCACATGGCAAGAGAAGGAAGAGTCTAGGAGTCCAAACTCAGTTTTATAACACTCCACTCTCTGATAATTAACCCAGTCATACAAGACAATATTAATCCATTCATGAGGAATCTGCCCCTATGACTCAAACACCATCTGCTAAGCCTCACCTCCCAACACCCTCCATATTGGGAATATGACTTCAATATAAGTTGTGGTGGGGACCACACCTAATCCAAATCACACATTCTACCCTGTGAGGTCAAGCTGCTGTGCCTTGCCCTGCCTAGTCACTATTGCATCCTGCCCCTTGGGGCCTGAGCTAACTTGGCACCTTGCCTCCCAGAGAATCAGTGCCTTGGCTACTCACAACAGACACACCACCTCTAGTGTTGGTGCAAAAATGACACCTCCTGGAGAGTCAGTGCTTTTGGCTACCAGGAAAAGTTACACCCCTGGTGGTGCAAGAGCTGAAATAGTGGCCCGCTTCACAAAGAATCAGTGTCTTGGCTGCATCTCCCAGACCTGAGCCAGTGTGGTACCCTGTATACCAGGGAAACAAACTATTGGCTGAGGTAGGGCACTTTGCCCCCATGCCAAACTATTCTAGCATCATGCTTCCCTGGCAGATCTTCCCAGAATCTGAGCTGCAGAGGTACCCTACCTTCCTAGAGAGAAAAGTAGTCGTGCTGCTCGCTACCCCTGCATCCCAAGACACAGCTGTGCTCTGCCAATTCTGGGTCCTTGTTGACACTGCACCTAGACTTACAGAGTCTGGAATATTACTGTGTCCCACCATCCCAGGATCCAGAGACAACATTATGTGGTGCCTCATCCTCTGGAGTGTGAGTTGACACTATGCCCTTTTGGCTCTGATTCCTGAATTGCAGGTGTGCTCTAAGTCTTCAGGGCCTGAAACTCCAGAGCTCTGCCCCCTAGGGTCAGAGTCACAGCTATAATTCAGCTCCCTAGACCCAAGCAGCTGGAGTACATTCAGAATCACAGACCCCAGTTTGTGGGCAATGTGCACCCACCCATGCCTTGGACAATGAACCCGTGCCCCAAGTCCCAGGTGCCACAGCAGGTTCACAAGTTCCTGAGCCCAGTACCCTGACTCTGCAGCTACTCTGAGCACTTGCATGCTGGAACCCAGAACTAATGTAGCCGCTTGAGGGCCATATCAGATCCAATGCTAAGAAAGACTGCCTCAACTGAGATTTCTTAATGTGGGGAAAGCAAGAAAAGGAAGACGCCAAAAGCCCTTGCCACTGAAAACGCTAACAGCACTCCCCCACCACTGCCAGAAACTCCTGTACATTAGTCCTCTGAGGCACCCATAGTCATCACTGATGTTGACTGCAGCTCAAGAAGCTGCATGGAGGCTATACCACTGCATTCACTTGGAACTCAAGCCATGGCACCGTTCCTAACCTGTACCCTAAGACCCACCTGTGGGTGAAAGGCAAAAAGTTTCCCCTATGAAAGTCACTCTGTAATGTTAGAAAGAGATGACTATTCCACTGGATGCATAGACATCAATACAGGTATACAACACATATAAAAAAAAAATGTGACACAAGACACATGAAGCTAAAAACAAAGAATTCAATGAAATCAGGAAAACAATTCATGATCTGAATGAAAAATTCAACAAAGATAGAAATCATAAAAAAAACCCAGAAATCTTGAAGCTGAAGAATTCAATGAATGAAATAAAAAATATACTAGAGAGCTTCAATAGCAAACTAAATCAGGCACAAGAAAGAATCTCTAAACTTGAATATAGGTCTTTTACAATGACTGAATCAGGGAAGAAAAAAAATGAAAAAGGATGAAAAAAGCCTATACAACTTAAAGGACACCATTAAGCAGACAAATATGCACATTATGGGATTTCCAGAGGGAGAAGTGATAGAGAAAAGTACAGAAAGATAACTACTGAACACGTTCTGAGTCTTGAGACAGACATAGACATCCATATCCATGAAGCTCAAAGATGCCCAAACAGGTTCAACTCAAAGAGGGCCTCACTGATTATAATCAAAATGTTAAAAGTCAATGACAAAGGGAGAATTTTAAAAGTAATAAGAGAAAGTATCAAGTTATGTATAAAGAGAATCCCTAGTAGACTATCAGAGCATGTATCAGCAGAAACCTTACAGGCCAGGAGATCCATTCAAAGATCCAAAAAAGTAAAAACAAAAACAAAAAACTATCAGTCAAGAATACCATACCCAGCAAAGCTGTCCTTCAGAAATGAAAGATAAATTAAAGTCTTTCCCAGAAAAGCAAAAGCGGAGAAATTTATCACCACCAGACCTGCCTTACAAAAAAATGTTTAAGAGAATTTTTCAAGTGGAAATGAAGTAACAATACTTTTTATCATTAAAAACACGTGAAAGTATAAAAAACATTGGTAGAGGTAAATTCATAAGTCAAATGCAGAATACTCCGTTACTGTAATGGTGGTGTGTAAATCTTTCAAATTTCTTGTATGAAGGTTAAAAGATAAAATGTTCAAAAATAACTATAGCTACAGTAAGCTGTTAAGGAATACACAAGATAAAAAGTTACAAATTGTTACAACAAAAACATAAATTGTGGGGGAAGGGTAAAAGTCTATAGAATATTTGTATATAACCAAAGTTATATTGTTATCAGCTTAAAATAGTCTATTATAACTTTAAGTTATTTTATGTAGGCATCCCACAGTAACTTCAAAGCAAAAAACTATAGCAAACTTGAAAGAGAAATGAATCAAAGCTTAGCACTACAAAAAATAACCAAATTGCAAAGGCAAATAAAAAAGGAAGAAAAGAACAAAGGACCTAAAAAACAATCAGAAAACAGTTAACAAAATGGCAGGAATTAATCCTTACCTATCAATAGTAATTTTTAATATAAATAGGCTAATCCCTCCAATCAAAAGACATAAAATAGCTGAATGAACAAAAAAAGTTAAGATCCAACTAATGCTGCCAACAAGAGTCCCATTTTAGCTTTAAAAACACATGGGCTAAAAGTGAAAAAATTGAAAAGACAGTCCACTCAAATAGTACTCACAAGAAACCAGGGATATCTCTACTTATATAAGACAAAATAAAACTTCACCTTAAAAACTGTTACAAAAGACAAAGAAGGTCATTATTTAATAATAAAGAACTCAATTCATCAAGCAACTATAACTGTAAATATATTTGTACCCAACATCAAAGCACCTAAGTATATAAAGCAAATATCAGTGACCATGAAGGAAGAAATAGATAATACAATAATAGCAGATTTCAATATCCCACTTTCAATGATAAGTAGATCAACCAGACAGACTTGTACTTTAAAACAAATGGACCTAAGAGACATATATGCAAATTTCCATCCAACAGCAACAAAATATACATTCTTCTCTAGCACACATGGAACACTCCAAGATAGACCATATTTTAGGCCGGAAAACAAGTCTAAACAAATTCAGTAAAGACTGAAACCATATTTAGTATTGTTTCCAACCACAGTGGTATAAATAGAAAACAGTAAAAGGAGGAATCCTGGTGTGGAGGAACATAAGGCCAGATTAGGCCAGCAACAACTGGGTAAATTGGGTAAATTATATTGAGGAAGGAAACCTCAGAATGAGATAATGACAAGAATTGTAAAAGCTGAATAGTCACCTATAAAACATTTGCTGTTAGTTCCACAGTGAACAAGAAAGTAATGAACAACTCACTGCTGATTCCTTGACAGACAAAAAGCGGTCAACTATTGCTGCTAAAGAGACAAAACCCTACAATCAATCAGCTGCTTTACAAACCTCAGGCACTACATGTAGTCAATTTGTAAACTTCTCCATGTCCTGCAATTCCCCCAGCCCACACTGAATCCTGGTATAGTCCTATAAATGCTTCTATTTAGGCCCTGTCTCTTGGCAAACAGCAAACTCTCTCTTGTTGCTGTCATGTCCATTGTGACCTTCACAAAGTATCTTCCCTTTAATAAATCTTTCTTAATTCATAATGGTGAATACTTCCACCCCCATGACTCCGGCCTATGTAGCCTGTCACACACGGCACTTGAAAATTAACAAATATGTGTACATTAAATAACATGCTCCTGAACAATCAAAGGGTCAAAAAAGAAATCAAAAGGGAAACTAAATATATTAGGACAAATGACAATGGAAACACAACATATCAAAATCTATGCGATGCAGAAAAAGCAGTTCTAAGATGGACAACTATAGCAATAAACACCTACATTAAAAAAAAAAACAACCCAAGTAAAGAGCCTAATCTTATGCCTCAAGAAGCTAAAAAAAGAACAAACTAAGCCCAAAGTTAGCAGAAGGAAGGAAATAATAAAGATCAGAACAGAAATAAACCAAATAGAAATTAGAAAATCATAGGAAAAAAACAGGAAGTGGATCTTTAAAAAAAAAAAACAAAATCAACTAATCTCTAACTAAACTAAGAAAAAAAGAGAGAAGATTCAAATAAGTAAAACCAGAAATAAAAGTGGAAACAGCCGGGCTCGGTGGCTCAGCCTGTAATCCCGCGCCTTTGGGAGGCTGAGGTGAGTGAATTGCCTGAGTCCGCGGGTCTCGAACCCGCCTGGGCAGGCGAGACCTCATCTCTACAATAAAATAAAAAAATTAGCCGGGCGTGGTAGTGCACGCCTGTAATTCTGGCTACTCGGAAGGCTGAGGCGGAAGGATCGCCGGAGTCCAGCAGGTTGAGGCTGCAGTGGCCAGGAGCGGCCACTGCACTCCAGTCTGGGTGACAGAGTGAGACTCCAACTCAAAAAAAAAAAGTGGAAACATTACAACAGATGCCTAAAAAATAAAAAGGATCATAAAGGACTATTATGAACAGTTATATATAACAAATTGGATAACCTAGAAGAAATGGATAAATTCCTAGAAAAATACAACCTACCAAGATTAAATCAGGCAAAAACAGAAAGCTTGAACAGACCAAAACAAATAAAGACACTGAAGAAATAATTAAAAATTATTTAATTAATTGGCTTCACGGCCAAATTCTAACATTCAAAGAACTCTTACTAACGCTTCTTAAACTCTTCAAAAAAATAGAAAGCAGCTGGACATGGTGGCTCAAGCCTGTAATCCCAGCACTTTGGGAGGCCGAGGTGAGAGGACTGCCTAAGCTCAGGGATCGAGACCAGCCTAGGCAACTTGGTGAGACAATAAACCAAAAAATTAGCCGGGTGTGGTAGCGCATGCCTGTAGTTCTAGCTACTTGGAAGGTTGAGGTGGAAGGATCTCCTGAGTCCAGCAGGTTGAGGCTGCGGTGGCCATGAGTGTGCCACTGCACTACAGTCTGGGCAATAGAATGAGACCCCGACTCAAAAAAAAAAAAAAAAAAAAATACAGCTAGAGAAAATACTTCCATACACATTTTACAGGGCCAGCATCAATTTAGTACCTAAGCCAGACAAAAAAACCATGAGAAACCAAGGACAGTATCTATGAAAAAAAATCAACACCGATGCCAAAATCTACAATAAAATATTAGCAAACAGAACCCAACAAGACATCAAAAAAGATACGCCATGATTAAGTGGGATTTATCCCTGGCATGCAAGGCTGATTTAACATATGTAAATCGATCAATGTGAGATATTGTATTAACAGGATAGAAGATATAAACCACATTACCATCTCAACTGATGGAGATATGCATTTGACACAATTCAGCATTCTTTCATGAAAAAAACCTTCTAACCGTTTAAGTATAGAAGAAAAGTTTTTCAACATAATTAAGGCCATTTATGAAAAATCCACAACTAACATTATAATTAACAGGGAACTAAAATCTTTTCCACTAAGATGGAGTACAAGACAGATGCCCACCCTCAGCACATTTATTCAACACAGTACTGGAAGTCCTACCAGGTGTAATCGGATAAAAAAGCTAAAATAAAAGCATCCAAATCAGAAAGAAAGTAGTAAAATTATCTCTGTTTGCAGATGGCATGATTCTCTATGTAAATAAATGTAAAGGTGAAAGATACAAAATCAACATACAAAAATCAGCAGCACTTCTATACACAAGTAAAAATCTAGCTGAAAAAGAAATCAAGAAAATCTCATTTACAATAGCATCAAAAAAGATCAAATACTTAAGAATAAATTTAACCAAGGAGATGAAAGATTTGTACACTGAAAACTATAAGACACTGATAAAGAAATTTTAAGAATACACAAATAAATGGAAAGATATCCTGTGTTCATACATCAGAAGAATTAATACTGTTAAGATATCACACTACCCAAAGCAAATATACCAATTTAACACAATCCCTATCAAAATTCCACAGTATTCTTCATAGAAATAGAAAAAGTAATCCTAAAATTCACACTAAACTACAAAAAACCCCAAATAGCCAGTGCACTACTGAGAAAAAAAAAGTTGGAGGCATCACAATTTTTGGTTTAAAATTATATTACAAAGCTATAAGCTATGAAAACAGTATGGTACTGGGATAAAAATGAAAACATAGACCAATGGAAACATAAACCAACAGAAACAGCCTAGAAACAAATCCAACAATATACTGCCAACTAATTTTCAACAAGGGCAATCCAAGAGGACAAAATGGGGAAAGAACAGTCTCTTCAATACATGGTGCTGGAAAAAACAGATTTCCACATAGAAATGAATTAAATTGGACCCTTATCTTACATTATACACAAAAATCAATTCAAAATGGATTAAAAACCTAAATAAGACTTGAAATTGTAAAACTCCTAGAAGAGAATCTATGGAAAAAGTCCCTTGACATTGGCCTTGAAAATTATTTTTTCAGTTATCACATCAAAAGTCAGGCTACAAATGCAAAAATAAACTAGTGGAACTACATCAAGCTAAAAAGGTTCTGTACAGCAAAAGAACTAATCAACAAAACAAAAAGGCAAAGTACAGACTGGGAAAAAATATTTGCAAACCACATATTGGAAAAAGAGTTGATATCCAAATCTATAAAGAACGCTCACAACTTGACAGCAGAAAAACAAATAACCCAATTTCCTGAACAGACATTTCTCTAAAGACAACATAAAAACGACCAAGAGGAAACAGGGTGATGTAAGTCAAAATATATGAAGTAGTGGATATGTAAGATCAATAAGCATAGAGATCTAATGTACAACATGAGGACTCTACTTAGTAAAAATGTACTATTGTATTTGGGATTTTTATTTAATAAATTTTAGCTGCTCCTATTACACACAAAAAAACTATGTCACCATAGTAACCACTTTACTATCCATACATATCCTATAACATCCTTAAACCTCAAATACACACAATAAAATTTATGAAAAAGGAAAAGTTTCCTTTCCAATCCAGAGAAAACCACTATTAGCATTTTCCTGTGTCTGTGTTCCAAAGTATTCTATGAATATACAATTGTTCAATCAAATTTAACATTACATTTTATAGCTGAAAATTCAAGCATGTAAGACATTATCTATAAAAGCATCTGTGTGATTCCCTGTCTGTAGAGTACATGCTTTCATCTCTACTGACACACACACGACCTGTACCTTGTACAGAGAATCCTTGTTTGGCTTTAGTTTGATACCATGGGCGAGCCTGAGTTGACCTGTGGTCCGCATTCCTGACCAAGCGTCTTTCTCACCCATTGGTTTCAACAAAGATGTTACTGGGTTATAGAAGGCTGGAATGGAGACAGGATACCAAGTTCGCATGAAGACAATATCTGGAAGAGAGGAAATTTACTAAAAACATTTTTTGAAAAAAAATTCATATTCATCTCACCAAAGTAAAAGAACAAAATAATCACCCCAAACTTCTCTATCTTGTTGTGCAGTGTTTGAAGAGGGACTTCACTAAGCCAACTACTTTGTATACCGTAAAACTTTTACTTGGTGTGAACCAAGGGCCTGCAGACACAATCTGAATGGGCACACTGCACAAGATGTTCCAACTGGGGAAATCTTCTAAAGACCTAAACACCAGCAGCTAATCAGCACTGGCTAGAACCTACAATGAATGGTAACATACTGTCTTGAACATACCACAAAAAATATTTACCACTCATCAGCAACTTATCCTCAAAGCTGGCCCGGAAAGCTCCTTCTGGAACCCGGAGTGCTTTCTTGATCTGTCCTCTTATTCCACTGACAGTTCGAATCACAGCACCTTCAAATTTGGCAACTTCCAAGGCAGAATTAAACATTCCCTACAGGTATATGAAAACAAAAATACGTATTAATAAAATCATAAACTTTACCTCTTAGTTCATAAATACAACCTTGGTTTAAAAACAACAACAACAATAAAACCTCACTGAAGAATGATAAAATAATCAAAATGTATTTTGCCCCCTAAAAGCAAAAATTACTACCTCCAAAAAAACTCAATCCCATTTCATTTTCCCTAAATAACATTAATCAATACTTGTTAGCATGCTCATCATTGTTATCTTTGTGGATGAGAAGCTCAAACAGATATTTATTGGGCTGAACTAGCCTAGGCAGTCTTTGTTGGCAATTTGCAGCCTGGACTGCAACTCAAATGCTATTACTCAGGTGTATACACTTCGAAAATAAAAAGAGCTAGATAAATGCCTGTGGCATTATGATTTTATATTCAAGAAAACATATTATGATCTTCTTAAATTTGTGTTTTTAATGGACACACCCCCGCTAATAAAATTTTCAGTAAGTGCTGCTCAAATTACCCTCCACAAATATTGTAAAAGTGTGCCCATTTCTCTGTACTCCTGTAAAGTTTTCTGCAAATTGCTTTGTCGATTTTCCTACTGAAGGGTTAGACAAATTTATAGTTTTAAAATTAAAATTTTTAATTTATAATTTTCCCCTTAACACAAGCCAAAAACGTAGGAAATAAAAACACAGTGAATAAAATTCCATATTTTCAATATTAGTTCTGTGTCAGGTTCACACGGAATAAGCAATAGCCTCAATTACTAAATATCTCTATTTTAATTAACCTTATGATATTTGAGCATATTTAAGTAACAGAGCTCAATATAAAGAAGTAAATAAATATCAAAAACCAAGTTTATAAAAGATTTCAAATACTTTTCTAAAAACACAAGACCCAAATTTTATAAGCATTTCTTTTCTCTTTAATATTCATATTTATAAACTCAAAAATATACAGACCTTAATAAATGAAGTATTCTTGAAAATTTTATATGGAAAACCAGTTAGCTTTAATTTCTTCACAATTTTTATGGATTTATCCAGATCAAGGACAACTCCTGTAGCAGCTATCCGGAAATCAGGCTAAAAGGAACCCCAAAATTCAAAAAGGTATTATTAGCAAGAAAAAAATTTCAATTCTCTGCAATACAATAAATTATCAAAGTGCATTTCACTTGCAATCAGCTAAGAAAGAAGAGAGTACATATGAACTTGCAATATAATATTTTAACAAAAGCAACCTAAAACTTTAATACTGAGAAGCCAAACTAATGAGGATCAATTGCGTACTTTCCTGAGAATGATTTCATAAGGAACATCATTTCACCATAATGATCTATTTGGAATCAAATAGAAAATAAAAATACAGTTATGCTTTGGGAAATTAAATTTCGAATCTCCAGGGCAGATTCCATCTGTTTATCATTCTGTTCTCTTCTCTGTCACACGGGGCCAATAAAACTTGCTCTGACTGATCAAAAGACAATGGAGTGAACCAACTTTGCTAAACCAGCATGACTGGGGGATAGTCTCATGATGGGCTATGATGTGTCCTCAGAGCCTCATATAGTGTTTAGCACATGGTGAATACTGCTTAAGTACTAGATATATAAACCCCCAAAATGCACAGAAATATAAAATGTCATCAGTACCATTATAATTCTTCTACCTCTCCTCCTCCACTCCCACACTCTACTGAAAAGAATGTAGGAAGATTAAAAGCAAAGAGAAATTTACTTTATATTAAACACTAAAAATGAGTAATTTTCAACTTAGAGTTTCATGTACACAATAATCCACATTCAAGATATATTTCTCAAACACAATCTATAAAATAAATCATCTAAGATAGTTACCATTATGCCACTGACAGATTGTATTGCCAAGAAGCCAGTTCCCTGTGGAGTGATAGGACCTTAAACAAAACAGGAAAAAATAAAGAAAGTAAACCATAAATCTTGGATTCTGTTTTATACATATACTCCAATCCCTATCTCCCAAAAAGAGGAAAACCTTATGAATTGTGATTTCATGAAAGGAAAAGAACAAAGATATAATAACACAGCAAATTTAACCTACAAGTAAGTTATTTTAATCATATTTTACCCCAAAAGGTTGCTCCACAATGCATGTGCTGTGGGGTATATTTCAGAAGCCTTTGTCTTCCATTGTGGTCTTCAATATAATAGAGTGGAATGGTCTGAAACCTCCTCCACCCTACAGAAAAAATGACTGGATCCCGGGACTTGAGGATTTTCTTATACCAACGATGCTTCTTCAGGCGCATCTGAGAGAAGACAGTTTAGTAAAAATGACTGGTGGAGAGTACATCTAAAGAAGTGTTGAGCCGAAGGGCACCTACCTGCACATATCCGACACTGCCCTCACTATTGCCCAAACCACCCAGGATAATTGGGTAATGGGGATCAAAGTTCAGCACAAATTCACAAGGAACGTTTTCAATCTCAACGCGGACATACATTCCAGGTCGAAAACCTTCATACTGAACTCTGTTTTCATCATCTTGATCTTCAAATTCTGCCTGATTAAGCTATATATGAGAAAAGGGAAAAAAAAAATCCATAATGCCATTATTTTTAATAAACATAAGATTTTTAAAGGAGCATTTTCTAAATAAAAGACCCACAGACAGAATTATTTAGGCTTTATCCTATTAAAAATAATATACATTTTATCTCTGCAGTTTATTCAAAATATGTCCCAACTGCTTTCTTCTCTATTGCCAAGGTATAGCAAATGTAGATAATTCTGAGAGGATCCCTGAATGCAAACACTCAAAATGTCCCCAGTTCATACCTTCTTTTCTTACTCTCCAAGCAATTATTTCATACTTTTCCTTCCTTCAGACATCCAACACCTCCTTTCTCATCCTCACTCTCAGCTAATGACTGTTTCCGAATTCACTCAAAAACCCCAAGAACTTCCACAATCAGCCTTCTACCAGGGTTTACGTCCATATCCAGCCTTTTAACAGAGCTCTGAACTATGCAATAGGGTAGCTATGTGTGGTTATTTTAAATAAAATTACACAATATGTAAAATTCAGTTCTCAATCACACTAGCCACATTGCTAGTCAATATCAACATGTAGCCAGTGGTTACCTCATTGGACAGCACAGGTGTGCATTTTCCATGATTGCAGAAAGTCCCATTCAGCAACTCTAATATAGATTATTCATCCATGCCTCTACTTAATATCAAACTTCATTTGCACACTAGAAACAATCAACTCTGGCTGGACTTTATTCCAACAGATCTTCTCTTTGTTATTTCTCTCATCTTAAAAACTTCTTTTGACTCTACTGACTCCCCCAACTACTATCCCATGTCTCTGCTTCTCTCTGAAACAAAAACAAAAAAAAGTTTTCTACAGTCACAGTCTCCGATTCATCTGCTCCCATTCTCTTAAAGTCATGATAATTGAGCTTTCACCCACCACTCCATGAAAATGCTTACTAAATTCATTAAAGGCCTTCACATTCCTACTCCTACTCCAGTGGTCAAGTCTGCCTTCATCATAGTTAATGTATCAGATGGATTTGACACAATGTCTCCAGCCTATCAGCCACTGTCTGAGATTTCTTCCTCCTGGGCTCTGCTTAGGCCCCACTGTCACTTCCTCCTCTTACCCATGCCAGTCTCACTCCTCTCACTCTGTCTCCATGCTCCACTCCCCAGCCATCTTATGGCTTTAAGTAGCATCTATATGCTAAGACTATACATCTAAGTCCCAAGCTAGACTTCTTTCTCCAGACTTGACACTCCACTTATGTGAACAATATCTCAAACCTAACTGACCTGAGAATCATCTTTCCAGACAAAACTGCACCAACTAGAGGCTTCTCTACCCAACTTAAGACAACTCATCCTTCCAGTAACTTTCAGTTGTCATTCTCATTTCCTCTCACACACCCCTTATTCAGTCCACCAGGAAATCGTACTAATCCATCCTTCAAACAAAATATATCCAGTTTTGACTGTCTCACCTCCACTGCTATATCCCCCCGAACACTGGTTTGTGCCGCCTCACTGAACTCTTGCCAAAGTAATCCTTTCAAAGGGAAGTCAATCATGAATATCTGTCCAATGCTCAAAACCCTCCAAGGGTTCCCATTACAGAATGAAAAATTTTAAGTTTTTATGGCCCACAAAACTCTAGGTGATCTTAAATTGTAAATGGGCTGAAGCAAAGCTTCAGAACTAGCTTTACATTTCTTAGTCATGTCTGTCAAAAGTCAACACAGACTTGTAACTACTAAAGTAATGACTGTTATAGGCCAAAGGAAGCCCCAATTTTTTATGTATTAGAATAATTTCTAATAATCACTTAGATTTAGAAAGGTTGTTTCTAGTCAGATTCAAGTTAAAAGTACAGAAATGGCTTGTGGCTTGAATTTATAAGTGTATACTTTTTCTTCTTCCCCTTCACTGTCCTTGGATCTAATAACTGTTGCTGGTATTGAAAAGAACACAACTATCTATATTAAGCCCCTGATAAGCAGGAGGCAAGAAACTGCACATCACTGAAAGAGCCCCACTGTACCTAGATAAGAAACAAGCCCTGCAGAAACTCCCTAAAAAGTCCGAGAATGTATCTATTCCCTTAGCCTTTAGATAATAACTGATTCTTTCTATGCTTTGTGCTAAATGCATGTTAATCCTTGTGAACCAGAAATGTATATTAATCCTTGTGACAAAACAGCAGGAACTGTAACCATCTGGAAGATATGCAGTTCTAAACTGTTCAAGGAAAATTGTTAATTAAAAAAAATAGTGAGATGATGAAATCTGAGCACCAGTTTATGACCATATCCGTTTAGAATCTAAACACTGATTAAGAAAGAAACTTACGAGCCAGGCTCGTTGGCTTAGCCTGTAATCCCGCGCCTTTGGGAGGCTGAGGTGAATGGATTGCCTGAGCCCCCAGGTTCGAGACCCGCCTGGGCAGCTAGACCTCATCTCTACAATAAATCAAAAAATCAGCCGGGCGTGGTAGTGCATGCCTGTAATTCCGGCTACTCGGAAGGCTGAGGCGGAAGGATCGCCGGAGCCCAGCAGTTCAAGGCTGCGGTGGCCAGGAGCGGCCACTGCACTCCAGTCTGGGTGACAGAGTGAGACTCCAACTCAAAAAAAAAAAAGAAAGAAACTTAGTAATGGTCATAAGACATGTAGACATTATTAATCAATAGTTGGGGGAAAAAATAAGAAACTATGTTTTATTATAAACACTAGATGGAAACTCTGCTTGAAGGAACAAGCTTTTTGGTGGATATAGTCTGTTCCTTGATTCCTTGGTATCAGAATAAAACTCCTAGCTTCTTTTATAGAAGTTCTCATTCATAAATGGGTCCTGCACATTTATCACGATGTTATAAGGGAGGGATCGGCAGTGGCAGGACACTGTGGAGGAGGAGGGAAACGGGGGAGGAGGGGAACAGGGACGGGGGGGGGGGAGGCACATGGCATCACAAAGGGTACCTGATCCTAAACCAAAGGAAGTGAGGATCAATTGCAGGCTCAAACTTCTGCACGAAGACTACTTATGTACCTAATCCTGACTTGTACCCTACATCTCAGTAATAAAATACAGAGAACAAAAGAAAACAAACCTCCTTGCTTCTCCCAGTTCTCTGCCTCTCATAACTGATTGACTGTGAAGAAAGCAGCTAGTTGTTGGAATGGACTATAACATAATCAGGAGATATTTCTTTTGAATAGATGAACGCCTAGGTTGAGCAATCTTTCAACTATATTTTTATAAATCATATACTTAATTTGTATGTTCCAGCTTACAGAGATGCTTGGTAGCCCCACTAACAAAGCACAACTCAGACACTCACCATCAATCATATACATATCTTTGGGTCTACTTCAGAGCAAGAAATCATCACCTCAAACAGCCTGCTCAGCATCTCCAGCAGGAGGGTCACACCACCTCCCTTTAACTCTGCATCTGACCTTACGCTCACATCCTTTTCAACTCTGGCCAAGAGTTAAAAAAACTTTCAGAAAACTTTCCCTGTAGAGCACTGGTGTGTGCATAATCACCTGCCCATTCAAATCAGGGAGCAGTAATTGGAATAAGAAGCCAGTGTTTGTATTTACGTGAACACATTCTCAAATCATTTCACTGTGGGAGATTCAAAAGTGGCAACCATGTCTCAGTCTCTTTTGTTGCCTCAACACCTAATACTTGGTACAAAAAAGGTGCTGATATTTTTCTGGCAAACTTCTGACTGAAGAAGCAATTACATCACTGTCTGAATAAACACATTTATATGCATCTCAACCCAGGAGTCCAAATGAAAGGCACAGAAAGCAGGTCGGGGAGTAGAAACTTAATTGAAATCAGGTACTCGTGACACTTTTATATCCTTGCCAAGAGGCTAAGAGCAACTGAGTTTTCTTACCTGGGCTTGTTTCTGCATTTCTCCTTTAAGATCATCAAAATATGTGCTTTCTCCATCATATTCTGCATCAAACATCTCCTTCAATTTTCTCTTCTTATCTAAATGCTTTCTCTTGGCACTTTCCTCTGTGTCAGGGTCAATTTCTTCCTTAACTTCCTTCTGTATATCTTCAGCCTTAAATTTCCAGAGGATAAAATTTTGCAAAAGTTTATAGAGATATTTTCTTTAAACATTAAAGCAGATTTTTACAAGTTCTTTGGAATTGCAAAAAATCTTAGAATCATTATCACTAAAAGAAAATAAAACACAGCCTTTGTCTCTATATAACATGCCATTTCCATAAGATAAAGTTTGGCATGTGCAATACAATTAACTGTCATTCCTTAATCTGACTGGCATAATTCCTTAATGCCAAACAAATAAAAATAATAGCAAGGGTCCTCAACCCAAATGCTTCCAGAGACACTGTTCAGAAGAAATATTAGGGAGAACAGGGAATTCATTTTTTAAATGAAATTTAATAATAAAATAATGGCAAAAGGAATAGTGAAGAGGAAGAACCAGGGGCTAAAATGTCCATGGATGAAAAAATCATATAGAATTTGGTAAGTAACGATGGCAAGAAATAGTAGGTAACATGCAAAGGACCAAGAATAACAAGTAAATAATCTGTTATCTGTCTCCATGTCCTCACACTTTCAGAATGGAATCTAACCATCCAGTCTATAATCTACACAGATAACAAATAAGATTTACATTTCTCAACATGGGCCTCTCTTAAAACATACTGACCGAAAAGCTGACAGCCAGTATGGCAAAGTCGTACCTGAGAATCTGGGTCTGGTTTTCCTTTGTGCATGTCCCCTGTTTCCAGGTCTTCAAAGTCACCATAAAGCTCCTCTGGGAAAAGAACATCCAAAGGCTCCTCTGTGAATGGGGCCTGTGTGGGACATCAGCACCACCCACCCAATGTGTGTTTTGCATTTCAAACCTTATTGTTCTCATTACTACATATGCCAATTTATTTTTTTTTTTGAGTTGGAGTCTCACTCTGTTGCCCAGACTGGAGTGCAGTGGCTGCTCCGGGCCACCACAGACTCGACCTGCTGGGCTCCGGTGATCCTTCCGCCTCAGCCTTCCAAGTAGCCGGAATTACAGACATGCGCTACCACGCCCGGCTGATTTTTTGATTTATTGTAGAGATGAGGTCTCGCTGGCCAGGTGGTACATATGCCAATTCTAAACTTATGTCTGCTTTTTAAAAAACATTGATAGTATTTCATCATCTGTTTAGGCCAAGTAAATGAACCCAATCCACATATCCATACTATATTTTTTCAGTGGACATTCTATAGGAGAGAGACACAGAGGTGGCAGGCATAGCCCTGCAGCTAATTCCCCCCAAACCAACAGTTCAGTGAATAGAAAAGTCCTGGCTTTATAACAGCACATGTGACAAAGAGTAGTTATGCAAGTTCAACACAACACAATCATGTAGCACATGCAGAGAAAAATCTCAGATTATATAAAGTATAGAATTTGGAGTAAGAGTAGAGCCCAAAACAGTAACAAGTCCACAGAAAAGGCTCATTCATTTCTTCATTCATTTTTGGAGCTCTGGGTTCAAATATAGGTCCTACTCTTAAAAGAAACAGACAAGTTAAAACTCCTTTGGGTTTTAACTTCTTTGGGAGGGCAACATTTAGAAGATTAGAACATTTTCACATAAGAAAGAGTGAATGGCCAGGTGTGGTGGCTCAGTCTGTAATCCTAGCACTTTGGAAGGCTGAGGTGGGAAGATTGCTTGATGCTAGGAGTTGAAGACCAGCCTGGACAACATAGTGAGACCTAGTGTCTACAAAAAAATTTTTTCAATTAACCAGGTGTGGTGGCACAAGCCTGTAGTTTAGCTACTGGAGAGAGGTTGAGCCAGAAGGATCACTTGAGCTCAGGAGTTCAAAGTTGCAGTGAGCTATGATTGCACCACTGTTTCTTAAAAAAAAAAACAAAAAGAGCCAAAAACTAGGTAGAAGAGATAATAGATGGGAAGCTCCTAGCTCCTATTTGTAATAAAAACCAAAAAAGGATAAACACAAAATAAAATTAACAAGAAATGTACTGAACTTTATTTAAAAAATAAAATAAGCTTTAATATGCTACCAAAGAACACAAGAATAACATGATCAGCTAATATTTTTAAATGCCGTCCATACCAGGCACTGCTTTAAGTTCACAGCAGCTTTACTTGTAACAGTTAAAAATGGGAAATAATTTTCCACCAACAGGCAAACAAATAAATCACAGTACATCATACAATGGACTACTTTGCCAAAAAAAAAAAAAAAAAAAGAAATGAAGATGGCAATAGCATGAATGAGTCTCCAAATAATTATGCTGAGAATACATACTGTATGATCCCATTTATATAAAATTCTTGAGGGCATAACCTACTGAATAATAACAGCACATGGGTGGTTACCTGGTGATGGGAGACAACAGGATGGAGGGGTTACAAAGTGCATGAGAAAACATTAGGGGTGATGAATTTGTTCATTATTTTGATTGTGGTGACGGTATATTCATAAATGAAAGCTTACCAAATTGTATACTTTGGATAATATAGTTTACTGTACACCAACTGTACCTTAATAAAACTACTAAAAAAAGAAACCCACCAAACTGTTTTTGGAAACCGAAAAGATTCTTAAGTTCCTATGGAAACATAAGCAAGTGATAATAGTCAGAAGAATCCTTTAAAAAGTCCATCAGTAGAACACCGAGAAAGGAACTGGTGCGACAATTTTAATAACCAGTGTCTTAGAACACGATAATGCTACATGAGGTTTTCAACTATAGTAATGATAAATAAATCAACAGAAATCAATGACGTAAACTAGAAAATTCAGAATACACACACACAAAGAATATGACAAAAAAGGGCATTTAAATCTGTTAGGAAAAGAACAAATAGTATTGGGAAAAACTTGGTGACCACCTGGAAAAAACTGTATATTTCTCAACTTACTTAAAATACGTAGAACATAAATTAGTAATTAAATTGGAAAAAATCTGATTATACCAGGGAAGTAAAAAAAAAAAAAAAAAAGTAAAAAATAAATTGAAAAGAAAAACAGAATTAATAAGTGCTAGAATAGAACAAGGGAGAATATATATATATTACATATACATATATGCTAAACAAAAGGCCTTTTTTTTTTTTTTTTTTTTTTTGAGTTGGAGTCTCACTCGGTTGCCCAGACTGGAGTGCAGTGGCTGCTCCTGGCCACCGCAGCCTCACTTGCTGGGCTCAGGCGATCCTTCCGCCTCAGCCTTCCGAGTAGCTGGAATTACAGGCATGCGCTACCACGCCCGGCTGATTTTTTTATTTATTGTAGAGATGAGGTCTCGCTGCCCAGGCGGGTCTCGAACCCGCGGGCTCAGGCAATCCACTCACCTCAGCCTCCCAAAGGCACGGGATTACAGGCTGAGCCATCGAGCCCAGCTAACAAAAGGCCTTTTTAAGTATATAAGATAAAGCTGTTTAAGGCAAAACTGATAAATCTAACTTCACTAGGAAAAAAATTCACATAAAAGAATCACAAAGGTAAAATACAAATGTTAAACTGGGGGCAGGGGGATGTGCCAGCTCGTACCACAAAAGGCTAATTCTCCTAATATATAAAAAATTCCTACAAATAAGTAAGAAAAAGATGAACAGTAACCTAATAGAAAAACAGGCAAGGCATATGCAGACAGTCCATGGAAAAGGAAATACAAGTAACCCTTTAGCACATGGAAAGATGGTCACATTCCCAAAGATGCAAGATTTTGTTAGCACTGTTTATTTATTAACTGTGACAAATACGCTATACGAATGTAACATGGCAACAACAGGGGAAACTGCATGTGAGGTATTTGTGAAGGGTGCAGGAAGCGACCAGAGGGGGGGCTCCCAGAATGGCGCCGAGCATGGTGAGAACACACCAGACAACAAAGGCCCTAGGTCCCGGCTTCTGTGTGCACAATTTCCCGCGCGCGGGAAGTTCAAACCTGCAAGCCTCCAATCCTTAGCCAGTTATGCATCCAATAGGACTATAACACAGCGTCGGCCCCACCCTACTCCCATGCCGCTCCTCCAATAAGAACCTAGCACAGCCCCTTCCGGCCCCTGTCAGGCTAGTAAATACAGCCTTTTCCCTGCATATCTCTCTCCCTCGGTCTCTCTTTCTCTCTCTCTCTCTGTCACTCTCTCCCTCTCTGCACCTCTCTCCCTGCCTCTCTCCCCACAGACCCTTTCCCTTTTTCCCTTGTAACCACCGCTTTAATAAATCTCTTGGCCTTAAACGGGTAAGGAGTCGTCACTGGCGCCGAACTTCTTTCAATTTGGGAACTGTATTTTATAACAACTTTTCTATAAATCTAAAGCTACTCTAAAATGAAGTTTTTGGTTTTTGTTAATTGGCAAAAGACTTGAATGGACATCTCACAAAAGAAGGTATTCGAATGGTCAATAAGTACACAAAAACACGCTCAATATTGTTACTTATCAGAAAATGAAAATTAAAACCACAATTAGATACTATTTCATATCCACTAAAATGGTTAAATCAAAAAAGACTGGTGATACCAAATGTTGGTGAAGATGTGAACAACTGAAACTCACCCACTGCTGAAGTACTCTTTGGAAAACTGCTAGGCAGTTTGTTTTGTGGTCACCTCATAGAGACAGGATGGATCTGCCACCCAAAATTTAGTTTGGATGCTAAGACTGACGACAATATACATGCAGCAAGAAGATTTATGACTCACATAATGAGGCTTTCTGAGGAGGGCAGAACTGACTTTCTGAGCTAGTTCAAATATGGATTGAGATTATTGAGAGAGAGAGAATGGCTTGGAGGCTTTAGTGAGTGTTTCAGGTGTGGGGCTTGCGTGAGGGTAGGAGTGAACATAGAAACCTCCTGTTGGTACCAAAAGAGGGAGCACCTGGGATTTCTTGTCAGCTACCCAGGAGTGGGACAGAAGGGAAAGAGAGAGAGAGCTTAAAAGTTGTCAGCAGTCCAGCATTAAAGATGGTCAGACTCTCTTAGTTTCTTATAAAGCTGGGCATCCATCTACCTTACAGCCCAGTCATTCCACTCCTAGATTTGTGCCAAAGAGAAACAAAAACTGATTTCCACAAAAATACCTATACACAAATGTTCAGAGCAGCCTTAATCATTATAGCCAAAAATTGGAATCAACTGAAATGGCCATCAAGAGAAAAATGGATAAACAACGATTGCATATCCATGCAACAGAATTCTACTCAGCAATAAGAAGAAAGAAACGACAATATGAAAGAATCTCACAAACATTATGCTTAAGTAATAGAATCCATAGACAAAAGAGAGTATACTTTGTTATGCAATTCCAGGAAAGACAAAACTAATATATAGTGAAAGAAGGCAGATAATGGGTTTGTGGGGGTGGGAACTGACTGCAAAGGAGCAGGAGGGTTTACTTTCTGTGGCGATGGAATGTTTTATTTCTTGACTGTAATATACATGAGCATATAACATCGTCCAAACAGACCAAACTTTATTATTAAAACATGTATTTTATTGTGTATAAAATATATGTCAACAGTTATTAAAAATGAAAACATTATGCTGAAGCAAAGAACCTAGATACTAAAGAATGCAGATTGTCTGCTTACAGTTGTATGAAATCCACAATCAGGCAAAACAGATTTGTGGTGACAGAAATTTGAAAGTGGCTGCCCAGGGCAGAGGTTGGGCTGTTGACTGCAAAGGTGCACAGGTAAATTTTTTGGATTGATGGGAATTTTCTTATTCTTGCTTTGGGTGATAGGCACTGGTATATGCAATTGTCAAAATTCATTAAGCTGAACACTAAGCCAGTACTCAAATTTTTTTTTGAATCAGAGTCTCACTCTGTCACCCAGACTGGAGAGCAGTGGCACACTCATGGTCACTCCAGTGTCGACCTGCTGGGCTCCAGCGATCCATCTGCCTCAGCCTTCCAAAGAGCTGGAACTATAGGCGTGCACTACCACACCCAGCTAATTTTTGACTTATTGTAGAGATGAGGTCTCGCCAAGTTGCCCAGGTTGGTCTCAAACCCACAGGTTCAGGCAATCCACTTGCTTCAGCCTCCCAAAGTGCTAGGATTACAGATTGAGGCACTAAGCCCAGGCAAGTCCTCAACTTTTAAGAGGCGCTTTCCTTAACAAAAGTAACCAAAATTTATTTTGTAATCCCACAACTATGGAATACAAGTAAAAGGAACAGCTGGATCCCATTAATTTTCTAATCATGAAGAAAATAATAGAACTGAAAAATAAATCCACAAGTTGTGGATCTAATAAATAGATAATCTGCAAATTTAACATTAAAAAATTAGAGGAACAAATACACAATGGAATATTACACATATTCCATAAAGAACAAAATATGAACTTTGCAGCAACCTGGATGGACTCAGAGTCTATAATATTGAGTGATCTTTCACAGAAACAGAGAACTGAGTATCACATGTTCTCATAAGTGGACCTTGAACAACTATCATAATACTACAAGAAAAGGATTGACAGTAGCAGGAAACTGCAGGGGAGGGGGTGGGATTGGCAGTAGTGGGAATCTGCCTGGGGAAGGGGAGGCACACCTCATCAACAAGGGTACCTGCACAATGAATATCTGTATACTTAACCCTGA
The DNA here is from genome assembly GCF_000164805.1 of Carlito syrichta. Classification (NCBI taxonomy): domain Eukaryota; kingdom Metazoa; phylum Chordata; class Mammalia; order Primates; family Tarsiidae; genus Carlito; species Carlito syrichta. The sequence continues at coordinate 216,819 of NW_007252966.1, read as the reverse complement.
ATTGTATCCTACAATTTTAAAATTAAAAATTTTAAAGTTAAAAAATAAATAAATAAAAAATAAAATAAAATAAAATACCTCTGCTATGGGCTAAAAAAAAAAAATTAGAGGAACAAAATTGGAAATAAGAAGGTACATAACAGATGAGAGTTTTAAATTCTATAATAAATTTAAAATTTCAGTAAAACAGTTTGTGAAAATAATATTAAGAATAACTCATTAAAATGTTAAAATATAAACATAAAAACTGTAAGTACCACCACAAAAAAAACCAACCAAGAGTTTCAGGAGAAACTGAAAATGTTATCTAAGATGACCTCTAAGAAAACCTTCTAGATACACATACATGCATATTTGCCAGAAATGTTTAACCTGAATTTAATCAAGTCTTCCATCCTAATATGTAGCTTATTGAAGTTTGGGGAAACAGAGGAAGAACATGTTAAGTGAAACAACAAGGAAACAAAGACTCAGAATGAGGAACATTTTCTCTTCCAAAAGTCAATTGCAAAATGGGCAAAGGACACAAATAAGCAATTTACCAAAGAAATGCCACAGCCTTAGATAAATATTCTCATTTATGAGTACTTGGAGAAATGTTACTTACAAATATAAGAAAAACTCATTTTACAATTGGCAAAAAAAAGAAAAAATTATACACAGTACTCAATGTTGAATAAAAGCAGTAACATGTAAGTACAAAGATGTACTGCTTGCAGGGACATAAATAATTTTCTAAAAAACTAGTTGGCAGTTGCAATCAATAACTCAATTTTAACACTTATGAACCTATCTTATTAAAATTAAAAATGTGACCAACAATTATTTCAAGGTCCTTCAGTGTGGAGTTCTTTATAATTTGGATGAAGTACAAAACTGCTTAAATGTCAAATAACAGAACTGCGACTTGAATTACAGTATGATATTTAAATCATAAAAATGAAATCTTTGAAAAAATTTAATGACAAAATTTATGTAAAGTATGACTATAACTAAAAGTCTATACAAATACAGTTTTTAAATGATTTGAAGAAAATATTTCGAAAAGTTAACAAAGGTTTTTTTAATAGGTGGAATTCTGGTATAATATGCACTTTTTATTCTAAGTTTTTCACAGTGCACATTACCTTTATCATCAAAAGAAAAGTTTGTGTACATTGTTCACACACACCAAATCTAATGCATGATAAAACTTACAGAAAGCTTCTCACTTTTCTTTAAGGTCCATATCTTATAAATCAGTTAGCCAAGGGGACAAAATAAGATCATGAAAGAAAAAACTAGATTATTACCCATAACTCCTGTCAGAGTTCCCCAATGCATTTCACAATCTACTCTTATTTTCAATTTGACTATTATTTAAGATATGAAAGAAAATAAAGGACAGAGAAGCCAATCTCCTCTGAAGAATACAGCACTTTACTTACCATCTTCTGCTAAGATCTTGGCTGCATCTTTATCCTCTTCCCACTTCCCAGTCACGAAGCAATCTTTGATACTGTTCATAACCTTACATGGAAAAGTTAGCACTTAGTTGACATGCTTCAATCACTCAACAAAATAACTGCTATTAAGAAATGGTAGTAGGCAACAACTTGCCTTTAAATACTTCTCAAGACACTTTCATGGATATGCTTATATCAAGTGGGCCTAAGAAATAACTTTGTTTTTGTGATGTAGACAGTATAACCATAGGATAAAATATATCTTAACATTAGAGAAGGCACTTACTAGTTCATTGACCTCATAAGTAAATACAACAGATATCTACTAATTCAATTAATTTTCAAGGTTTCTTAAGGTTTTTATGGTAAAGCAGTAAGAGTATTTGACAAAGATGGTCTTGCCGTATGTTAATCCAAACCTATTGTGTCTGTTTGCAAACTTAATTCCTATAGAATGGGAGAAGGTATTTGCAAATCATGTGTCTGATAAGGGACTTATATCTAGAATATATACACAACTCATATAACCATATAACCCAATTTTTAAAACAGGCAAACGATATGAAGACATTTCTTCAAAGAGTATATACAAATGGCCAATAAGCACATAAAAAGATGTCCATCAGAAAAATGCAAATCAATGCCACAATGAGATATTACTTTACATACACTAGAATGGCTATAATAAAAAAAATAGACAATAACAACTGTCAGTGAGGATATGGAGAATTAGAACCCACATACACTGCTGGTGGGTATATAAAACAATTCAGTCAATTTTGAAAAGAGAAATGAGACCATATGAGGAAAAAAACTTTTAACTATTTTCAGTAATCATATTATTCTGATATTGTTTTGTGGGTAACGCAAGTTAAAGCAAATTAGTAATTATATGATTTCCCAATTTCATCAGCTCCAGATTTGACTGGAAAATAATTTTCCAGGGGTAGAATGAATACAGATATAAGATGCAATCCTAAAGGTGAACTGGAAATATCTCTATAAATTCCCCTAGTTCTGGTCACTGAGAAGACTCAGAAACAATGCCCAATTCATAGCAATAAGCATCCCTATGCCTAGATTATAATACTGAAATACCCTTTTCTACTAAAAGAAATCAGGACCTTCTTATGGTTAATTCTAACTCTGGCTTAAAAATGTACAAGATGATGCTGGGCACTTTATCACATCACAGAGCAAGGAAGTCATCAAGGATGACTAAGATCATGTTAAAAGGACGCAGGAGACAACGTGAAGAGAATCCTAAGGGCCACAGATGGGCTAAATATGAGCATCAATATAGATAACAGGTGCAACAGAATGAAACACATCAACTATATTTAAATCCATGACTTAACCGGCCTCGGTGGCTCAGCCTGCAATTCCGCGCTTTGGAAGGCTGAGATGAGTGGATTGCCTGAGCCCATCGGTTTGAGGCCCACCTGGTTAACTTGACAAAACCTCATCTCTACAATAAATCAAAAAATTAGCCGGGTGTGGTAGCGCGTACCTGTAGTTCCAGCTACTTGGAAGGCTGAGGCAGAAGGATCGCCAGAGCCCAGCAGGTCAAGGCTGCAGTGGCCGGGAGTGGCCACTGCACTCCAGTCTGGGTGACAGAGTGAGACTCCAACTAAAATCCATGACTTAGCCGGGTTTGGTGGCTCAGCCTGTAATCCTGCACCTTTGGGAGGCTGAGGTGAGTGGAATGCCTGAGCCCGCGGGTTCGAGACCCGCCTGGACAACTTGGCGAGACCTCATCTCTACAATAAATCAAAAATGAGCCGGGCGTGGTAGCGTGCGCCTGTAGTCCCAGCTACTTGGAAGGCTGAGGTGAAAGGATTGCTGGAGCCCAGCAGGTCGAGGCTGGGTGACCGCTCCCGGCCACCGCACTCCTGTCTGGGTAACAGAATGAGACTCCAACTCGGAAAAAAAAAAAAAAAAAATTCCATAACTTAATAATGATACTAAAAAAAAAGTCATCTTTGGAGAATCATTGATTTAAAAAATCAAGTATTTATCCTGTTTATATGGAATTGAGTAACCAAATAGTAGATGAGGGGAAGTTTCTTTTTACAAAGTATTCCAGCTAGTAAATAAAGAGAAATGATGGAATAGATCACCATTCTACATTCTTAAGAAATTAATGGTTCTAGGCATTTAGCGTCAACAACTACTAACACCACAAAAAGAGACAACTAGACTTTATATGCTTCCTAATGACAAGACAATACCACTTAGGAAGCAGTGTTGCCAAAAGATAAAAATCAAATTGAAATCCTATCAAATTTCTAGATGTTCTGTCCATAAGGTAACTACAGTCACATGGTTATTCAAATTAATCTGAACTCAATTAAAATTAAACTTAAATAAAATAAAAAATTTAGTTATTCAGTCTCACAAACCACATTTAAAGTGCTCAACAGTCATAAGTAGCCACATTGGACAACTCATATATACAACATTTCCATCAGCACAGAAAGTTCTATTAGTACTGTTGCATACCAATTTATAAAAAAACAGAAGAGGGCCTGATAAACTGCACACAGGGAAGCAAAGCAATCCACAAAATGCAGAATATAAAAAACTCTACATATCAAATACTTGGCTTCTTCAATAAAATGCAACAACAAAAAAATACAAAATGTGGGGGAAGGCAGGATTGTTGACTGAGAAATTTAAAAGGTAGAGTGAAAAATAATAAAAACCAAGTAAAAGTAAACTATGATGCTTAGTGATGCAAAATTTGAGGACCAAATTATGAAGAAATGGAAATGATCACCATCACAGTTCTTCTGCAGGAAAGAAGGGGACTGTGGCTACTATGGCTGGGGTGGCCACATACAACACTGCTGGGTAGCAGGAAAGTTTGATTTCTTGGCCTGAGTAGTGGTTTCATATCTTGATTTCTTCCTGAAGGTGAATTCACCTTCTAGCAATTCATTAAGTCAAGCAATTGTTTTTATATGGCTTTTCTACATCTGTATTAAATTTTGCCATTAAAGAAATGGCTAAATAAAATCTCATAAAGTGTGTAAAGTGATACCACTTCACACATATTACATAGGTAATATGATATTACATATTACATAGGTAATATGATAATGATTCGGCCTCTCTGAGGAATGACATCTAAAGCTAAACTGAATAACCAAAGTCAGCCTTTGGAAGATCAGAACAACATTCCAGAAAAGAAAGTAGATGGGGGAAAAGGTCTAAGATGGGATTAAGCCTTGACAAGTTTGAAACTGAATGAATTCTAGCGTGACTAGAAAGTGGTGAGCTGGGAGAACATTTACAGGTGTCACAGATTTGTTTGCTTACAAACAGTGGAAGTTGTACATGTTAGCTCGGGGACAACAGGTATATCCTACTTATAAGATACAAAATGTATTTAAAATGTATAAAAACGTGTGACATTTTGAAATAAAGACTGACACTACTATCCACTTTAAAAGTTGAACTTTTCCTCCATAACACATGTACATGGTCTAACTAAACTAAGAACATGTTATTGCTTAGAATGCATGAACTGTTCACTGCAATAACTGGAAAGATAACCTGTTATCGTATAATAAGAAGCCAATAACAGGCAAGCCATATTAAAATCAATCTTCTTCTAGAACAATTCCCTAATTTTCTCATAAGTCAAACATACTATTCAGTCTTACCTCTTCTAAATCCCAATCATGTGGTGCCTCCACAACAAACCTGGAACAGTCCAAAGAATCAGCCTTGTGCTTACACTGTCTGTCAGGCTGGTTGACACGAAACAACCCTCCAAGTTCTTCTTGGGTATCACCATCTTCTTCTTCATTATCCTCTGTCACTAAAGAGACCATCATGATGGCAAAGTGAGAATACAAACTAGAAGCCTAGAGGACAGGCCTAGAGGACTCATCATGTTCAACCACTTAGGCCATGTATCTTAAAACTAAGGGACTGAGGGCCTGTTTGTGGTAGGTATGGTGATGGCCCTGAATAAGTTAGCCACCAAAAGAACAAGTCAACCAAGACGAAGAAAACAACTGCTAGACATATTTGGAGTACTCTTGTCGTCCTGCAAGGCAGCAGCCAAGAGATCACTGAGGAGTGAAATATGGAGGTTAAGGGAGGAAGGGGACATTTAAAGGCAGAGTTTTAAATTATTATAGAAAAGTTTCTTTGAAGAATGTTGCATCTCTAATCACTAAGTGTACTAAGGCAAAACCTGAATGAAAATCAGTATACAACAGTCCTACTCAATACTCCTAGCCCAAATGACTAATCATGTGGCCTTGATCTAATTCGTCTAGTAACTGAGTAGCACAATACAAAGCTCACCACGTTATATTTATTTTTCCATTACCTTTTCCAAAAGAAAATAAATATATACAAAGTTTAAAAAAACATAAAATAGGAGTAGGGCAAAAGAGAACAGAATGAATTACACAGCGTTCTCATTCTCAACAAGAAAAAAACAAAGATTTTGACAGAAAGAAATATTTTCCTGGCAGTAAATTCTACAAAAAATTTATCATAAAGGACTTTTAAATAGGGGTTATGACATGATGTGATGAACAGTGTTGGCATCGATAGTTTCTGGCAGACCCATAAATCTATTTCATATGGCCAATTGTGGTCCTCTTGAGCTGATAATTAAAAACATCTGCCAAATATGAAATGTGACAGGAATTGTGAATGTCAAAAGTACCAGACTAACCCCCCAGCCAATTCACTTATCTCCTCTTCTGGAAAAAAAAAAAAAATCTAAAAAACTAAAACATTTCTAACTTTGAACCAGAGGTCTTTACCTGTCCCATAAATAAGCTTTCGGAGGTTTGGAGCTGCTTGTTGCTGCCTCAGAAAGGCTTCGGCTGCTTTCCTGGAAAGATCTTCCTTCCACTTGAAGGCACCTGAAATGACCAATGCCATCCTTCAGTTAGGTCCTTTTATTTCTGCTTCAAGATCCATTCATAATGCAACCATTGAACAGTTAACAAAATCATCAAAACAGCAGACCCCCAAATGCAGACGTTCCATTTATAGTAACATTTTGAGTGCCAAGTTTATAGCAACAGCCAAGTAAATTTAAGCATACCGGAGGTTTCTGTGGAACAATTATTTTCTTCCTTGTAATCTTCTTCCTCTTTGAGTAAATCTTCTATATCACTGGTCTCATCAATTAAGTTCTCTGAACCCAGTTTCTGACCACTGCCCACTTGAGAAAGCTTTCCCCTAATATCCTCTTCATCTTCTGAGTCCTCTTCCTCTGAACTGAGCAAGGTGCTTTCTTCAGATTCATCTTCAGATGCAAATGCCTCTTCAGCTGTGCAATGGCCAGAATCGGAAGTGGTAAGAGTCACTTTTTTCATCAGCAAAGACTTCTCCAAATTCACATGGTCACTGCGATCAGCTGGAGATAGTCCTGCTTTGCCACCTTCTCCAACAGCCTTTGATTCTAAAATGCCCCCCTCTCCTTCTACAGTGGAGTCCTCTTCTTCACTGCTTTCATCAGCTTCTTCCATTTCTTCTTCTCCTGAGCTCTTTTCAAGATCATCATCACTATCAGCAAATGCTGGCATATCCATCTCACTGTCTTCTTCTAGCTCCTCAAGTTTCTGCCGTTTGACACCTTTAACAGTCATATTCTTATTAGTCATTTCAGTATCTTCCTCCTCTTCTGTTTTGTCACCACTAGAGTCATTTTCCAACCTGTCATCTTCAGACATTTCATCATCATCTTCATCGTCACTGTCTCCAGACTCATCTTCCATATCTCCAAAAACGGCCTTCCGACGCACTCGACCAGTTTTCAAATCCATTTGCTTTTCCTCCTTTGGCATCCACAACCTATATTACCAGGAAAACGCAAAATAATTATATTTGTACAATAATTGGTTAATACAGAAACAGCAACATGATCAATAAAAAGCAAAGAAACAGAAAATGTCAAGAAATTAGGCTTACAATAATACAGCACAGAAAAAAAGATCTAATAAACACTGGAACAGTAAATAAGCAAATTCACACATAGTTCCCTAATACTACATTTCAAAAGAACTTATAAAGGGAATAAAGAAATAACTTTAGAAAAAAAATTTTCTAATTTTAGAAAAAAATTGCTTAAAAGGGAAGTTAGTCTCTTTGCAGACATTTTGGAAGGCTGATTAATTTCCAAGCTGGGAACACACAATTCTTAAGGGAAACAGGTAACTCCAGGCCCAAAATAGAAAAAGGAAAAATTAAGCTTGGATCATCTTGTGTTAGAAAGCAAGAAGTGTTCAAAGACTACAGGGACATGCTGAAAGGACACAGGAGACAGGCTGAGGGCTCCCACAGCCAAGTCTGGGACAATGTAGGCATCAGAAAAAATAATGACAGTGATGAGAAAATAACACAGATTAAAACATAAGCCCATTAATGAACAGTGATATTGAAATAAAGGAGAAATTGAAAGCTCTTTGTTTAAAAATGCTAGCTAACAAATGCAGAAGAAATGAGAGATTAAGAAAATCACCATTTTGAAGTCCTGAATGCTATAACTGATACAGAAGAATCATTAAGATGCTAAAATGGCATTACCCATTGAAGGCAAGATGGCGTTGGACCTGGTCACAGTGCGAGAGTCTCTGCATGGGTGAGTGCACACAAAAAGTAATCCGTGTTTGTTTGTGTGTGCAAGTGAGCGAGTGAATGTCCAACTAAGGGGAGACATAGGACCAGGTACTCAGGGCCCCCTGCAGAAACTGGTACAATCTGCTGCTGCTCTGAATTCAGCACCCGCTGCACACAGAAGGATCCACCATCCCTGGGCAATCTCTCAGGAAAAGGCAGAAGAGATCAGCTGGCACCTGGCCCATACCACCTGAGGCAACAGGCCAGGGACAGGCAGCAGGGACCATGGAATAAATGCCAAGAGGAATTCTGGAGTTGAGCCCCGCTGGAGGACAAAACCACAGACTACCACCATTTTCTGTCCTGGGACTGGGAAGAGTCCTGCTTTATCTTGCCCAATTCAGAGCTGCCTGTATCCTGAGCAGCCTGCATCCTGAGACCAAGGGGTGATCTCTATACCCCTCTGACATCAACCATCATTTGCCCAGAGAGGATACTCAAGTGCCCAATACCTGAGAGATAGACGCCATATCCCCACACTGGACCAAACACAGACGCATATCAGTCAGAGCAGGAAACCTAGTGGCAGACAACTTGGGAGCTTTTCCCAGGAAAATCTGCTGAAGTAAGCTGAACACTGGCAGTGAGGGCTGTGGAGGGAACACAGGGAGGGAGCCTGAACAGATTCCCAAGAAAGCAGTGGGGAGAGCCCACCTCAAGCCTGGACAGGGCTCCAGAGCCCTGCTACCAGGTCCTGAGGTCCAGAGACTGATAACTGCTGGGAAAGGACCTCCCAGCAGAGAAACTGAGCAGAGAAGTGCTAACACCTGAACAGAGAAGTACTCCAAGGCGGTCTCTGTGGAACAGCAGAACTGCATCTTGAGACCATGCACTGATCTCTGCGTTGCGTTGGGGCTGCTCTTTGCGACCTGAGAGAACATTTCCTCCAGTGCACAAGCCCTGGCAGGTAAGAGCATATACAGAACCCCAGACAATCCATCCTTCACCCTGAGTCAGCTGCTGGGCAATAGATGCAGACAGCGAACTGACCGAGAAGGAGGCTGGTGGTGGTATTGGTTTGTTTGTTTGATTATCTCATTTGGTTGCTTTGTTTGTTGGTTGTTTTTCTCTTTTCTTTCCTTCTATTTCTCTTTCTTTGCTCTTTCTCTGTTTTTTTGTGTTTTTTTCTTTTTCTATTTTGCTTTCTTCTTTTCCTTTCTCTTCCTTTCCCTTTTTTGCCTCCTTCTTCTCTCTTCTTCTTATATGCTGTCTTGGGCTCAAGGGCTAAGCAAGCATACCCACTGAAAGGTCATATGGTGCAGAGATGCAGAATGAGTCACCAGACAGCAAACATTATAACCTGCCAATAGATTCTGAATTCTTGCAGCTCCCCCTCTTCCACTAGTAAGTGCTCAAAATTGTAAAGAGACAGCACAACACCTTACTTCATAATTAAACAAATTCACAGCCCCAGCTCAAGGAAGGACAAAAGGTAGAGCAAATATCAGAAGTGACTGCTTCTCCATTTTCTACTGGGCAATGAAATTAAAGAGAAATATATGAGAACTGCTACAAAGAAAAAACAACGAAGAACTGCTGACAACCAGAGTCCCAGCAAAGAGTCAGTGCTAGAAAAAATAACTACTGGGGCAAAAACAATGGCTATCTTTGAGAACAATAGTACCCAGAAGGTACTTACAGAGATCAGAGAATCATTGGATAGAATGAATAAAAATCAAGAAATGTTAAGGGCTAAAACTAAATGAAATTATAGCAGCCTTGGACAAACTCAAGGAAGTGTACTTAGAAATAACAGAAATAAAGAATTCCATCCAAGAAATAAATGACAAACTGACAAGCTTGGGAAACAGAACTGACAAAGCAGAAGAAAGAATCTCAGAGCTGGAAGACCAAAATATGGAATTAACCCGACCTATTAAAAATATAGAAAAAAATTTAAGAAGAAACTCTCCAAGATGAGTGATTTTATCAAGAAACCAAACCCTCGTCTGATTGGAATACCTGAAATAGAAAGAGAAATAGAGGATACCCTAGAACAAACATTCCATGAGGCCATTCAAGAAAGCCTCCCTCATTTGGCCAGAGAGACAACTATACAAACACAAGAGATTCAAAGAATCCTTGCAAGATGCCTTATAAGAAGACCAACACCTAGACACATAGTAATACGCCTGCACAAAGTAGGTATGAGAGAAGAAACCCTAAAGGCAGCAAGGAAAAAAAGGTCAGACTACCTACTGGGGGAGACCAGTAAGAATTGCTGCAGACTTATCTGCAGAAACACTACAGGCCAGAAGGAATTGGCCTCAATCTTTAATGTTCTCAGAGATAAACAATTTCCATCAAGAATTTCCTACCCAGCCAGCTAAGCTTCATCAGTGAGGGCAAATTAAAATCCTTCCCAGACATCCAGTCCCTAAGAGAACATGCTGCTCTGAGACCAGCTCTACAGGGGGATGCTTTTATTAGAAGGTGTTGTGCACAGAAGAAAAAAGAAACAAAAGAAAGACCATATGCTTCATAAGATTACAAACAGAAGCAATAGAACATATAACATACCTGCAAAAATAAAAACACATACATATATGAACACAAAAGGTAAATGAAAAAAAACAGGCTTATCAGAGTATTATGACAGGGACAAACTCTCACATTTCAATAATCTGTCTAAATATGAATGGACTTAATGCACCACTGAAAAGACATAAAATGGAACATTGGATTAAAAAACATGACACAGTAATTTAGTGTCTCCAGGAAACTCATCTCCCCACAAAGGACACAGACAAACTCAAAGTTAGAGGATGGAAAACAAATTTCCAGGTGAATGGATCACAAAAGAGGGCAGGAGTTGCGATCTAAATGTCAGACAAAAAAACCTTTAAGCTATCAAAAATTTAAAAAGGAAGGACACTACATAATAATAAAAGGTTCAATCCATCAACAAGATATATCCATCTTAAACTAAACATATATGCACCTAACACAGGAGCACCGGTTTTTATAAAACAAGATATATCCATCTTAAACTAAACATATATGCACCTAACACAGGAGCACCGGTTTTTATAAAACAAGATATATCCATCTTAAACTAAACATATATGCACCTAACACAGGAGCACCGGTTTTTATAAAGCAGCTACTAAGTAAACTAAAAAAGAGATATTGACTATAACAATATTATAGCTGGAGTCTTAAATACCCTGCTAACAACCCTAGACAGAACAAGGCAGAAAATCAACAAAGAGATCCAGAACCTCAACTTGACACTTGACCAAATGAACTTAGTATATGCCTATAGAACACTCCACCCAACAATAACAGAATATACATTCTACTCATTACCACATGGAACATATTCCAAGATCAACGACATCCTTGGCCACAAATCAAGCATAAACAATTTCACAAGATTGAAATACTGCCATGCCCCTTCTCAGACCACAGTGGAATAAAAATAAATATCACCACCAACAAAATTATCCTAAAACCCAAAAGGACATGGACACTAAACAGCATGATGCTGAACAACTCCTGGGTCAAAAAAGAAACCAAAACAGAAATGAAAAGATACATGGAAACAAATTAAAACAAAAAACATCTTAACAAAACCTCTTAGATGCCACGAAAGCAGTACTGAGAGAGAAATCTTTTTCTCTATGAACACACATCAAGAAAATAGAGAATAAATCAACAGCTTAACAAATAACTTAAGGGAGCTGAAAAGGCAAGACCACTAAAACCCTAACTTCAGCAGAAAAATCCAGAACACCAAAGTAAAAGTTAAAATATGGGGCACAGAAGACAAAAATACCATAGGAAAAAAAAAAAATCAATGAAACAAAAAGCTGGTTCTTTGAAAGGATAAACAAGACTGATGGGCCCCTAGCCAGAATGATCAAGAAAAAGAGGGAAAAGGCCCAAATAAACACAATCAGAAATGCAAAAGATCAAGTCACAACTGACCCTGAAGAAACACAAGATTATCAGAGATTACTATGCACATGTGTATGGAAACTTGAAAACCTAAATGAAACTGAGTACTTTCTGACATCATACAACCTCCCAAGGTTGAAACGAGAAGAAATTGAGATCCTAAATAGTCCAATAACAACACAGGAAACTGACTCTATCATAAGAAAACTACCTACAAAAAAAAGTCCTGGACCAGTTGGTTTTCCAGAGGAATTCTACAAAACATACAAGGAGGAGCTAATACCAATCCTATTGAAAGTATTCCAGGCAATCGAGAAAGATGGAACACTCTCCAAATCATTTTATGAAGCTAACATCACACTGACACCCAAACCGGGTAAAGATCCAACTAAGAAACAGAACTACAGGTCAATATCCCTGATGAACACAGATGCAAACATACTCAGCAAGAATCCAGCAAATCGGATCCAACAACACATCTCAAAAATTATCCCCCATGACCAAATAGGCTTCATTCCCAGGATGCAGGGTTGGTTCAACATCCACAAGATCATAAAGGTAATTAAATACATCAACAGATGTAAAAACAAGAACCACATGACTATATCATCAGATGCAGAAAAAGCTTTTGATAAATTCCAGCATCCCTCTTTGATAAAAACCCTTGAACAACCAGGTATAAAGGGAACATACCTCAAAATAGTAAGAGCCATCTATTATAAACCCACAGCCAACATATTGCTAAACAGACAGAAATTGGAAGCACTTCCCCTGAAAATCAGAACAAGACAAGGCTGCCCTCTCTCATCCCTCCTGTTTAATATATTTTTGGAAGTCCTAGCTAGAGAAATCAGACAAGAGAAAGAAATCATGAGTATCCAAATAGGAAAAGAAGAAGTCAAGTTATCCTTTGCTGATGATATGATCCTATACCTTGAAAATCTCAGAGAATCTGTCAAAAACCTCCTTGCATTGATAAAGGACTTTGGCAAAGTCCTTAGGTACAAAATAAACACTCAAAAGGCAGTCACATTCCTATACACCAACAACAAGCAGGCAGAGAACCAAATAAAAAGCACAATCCCATTCACAATAGCCACACAAAAAATGAAATCCCTTGGCATCTTCCTAACCAGAGAAGTGAAAGACCTTTACCATGAAAACTATAAAACACTGCTCAAAGGAGTCAAAGATGACACAAACAAATGGAAAAATATTTCATGCTCATGGACTAGAAGAATCAACATTGATAAGATGTCCATCCTACCAAAGGCAATCCAGATTCAATGCAATACCCATTAAATTACAAACATCATTCTTCTCAGACCTGGAAACAATACAGAAATTCACATGGAAACAAAATGACCATGAATAGCCAAAACAATCCTTAGCAAAAGAAACAAAAGTGGGAGGTAAACTTTATTATAAGGTTACAACAATCAAAACAACTTGGTATTGGTACAAAAACAAGCACATAGATCAATGGAACAGAATAGAGATTCAGGAAGCAAAACCTCAATTTCTCAACTAACTCATCTTCGACAAAGTCTCCAACAACAACTGCGAGAGGAGAACCAATTCAGTAAATGGTGCTGGGAAAACTGGCTGATCATGTGCAGAAGAATGAAACAGGACCCCTCCCTAGCACCATACATAAAAAACAACTCCAAATGGATCAAAGACCTAAACATAAAACCTCAAACATTAAGAATCTTAAAAAACACAGGAGACACCCTTATGGAAATTGGAACTGGCAACCAATTCCTTACCAAAACTCTAAGGCCCACACCATAAAAGACTGACATGTGGGACCTTATCAAACTGACAAGCTTCTGCAAAGCAAAAAGAAATCATCAAGAGAGCAGGGAGACTGTCCACAGAATGGGAAAAAATATTTCCCCACTGCATATCTGACAAAAGCCTAACATCCAGGATCTACAAGGAACTCAAACATGCCAAAAGGAAAAAAACAAACAGCCCCATTAAAAAGTGGGCAAAAGACATGAAGGTATCACATGAAGATATACGGGTAGCCAACAGACACATGAAAAAATGCTCAGCCTCACTTACATCAGAGAAATGAAAATTGAAACCACATTGAAGCATCACCTAACTCAGTAAGGATGGCCACCATTAATAAAACAAAAAAACAACAAAAGCAGATGCTGGCAAGGATGTGGAGAAAAGGGAGTACTTCTACACTGTTGGTAGGAATGCAAATTAGTTCTATCTCTATGGAAAACATTGTGGCGATTTCTAGAAGAACTGGAAATTGACCCTCCATATGATCCAGCAATCCTCCTCCGAGGAATATACTCAGAGGAGCTCAATTCATTCTACAAAAAAAGATACCTACATATACGTTTATCGCAGCACTATTTATTATAGCAAAAACATGGAACCAACTGTGCTGCCCATCAAAACAGGACTAGATATAGTATGGTACATATACATGATGTGGTACACATACATGATGGAATACTATACAGTCACAAAGAAGAACAAAATTATGTACTTCACAGCAACCTGGATGGATTTAGTCTGTAATACTCAGTAATCTATCACAGAAACAAAGAACTGAGTACCACATGTTCTTACTCACAAGTGGACTCTGAACATTTACTAGAATACAATCAGAAAGGGATTGACAGTAGCGGGACACTGCTGGGGTGGGGGCACACTTCATCAATAAGGCTACCTGATCTCAAACCAGGTAAAGTGAAGTGGGGATGAAAGGAGGCCCAAACTTTACCTGTACAATGAACACCTGTATACCTAATTCTGAATTGTACCCCATATCTTTAAATTAAAAAAAAGCTAAAACCACAAAATGACAAGATGAAATAAAAACTATATAAAGATATTTAAGGTAGCACTATATATAAAATTATGAAAACATCAATTAGAAAAACTAAAAATTGCACCATAAGAGAATGGGTAAGTTAGAATAATAACAAAATGATAACTATATAAAGACTGTATAGAAAAAGGAAACGCTCAGAATACATAAAAATTGTACATGCATTATAACTATGTTAGAAAAGAGTATCTCATGTACATAAGGATGAACTAAAGGAATACGTAAAAATGAAAATAGCTGATAATAATACATTATAATAATGGTGATCTTTTAGTGAATACTTCTTATCTGTCAGGCCTTAAGCTAAGTGGTTTATGCACATTATAACAAATGATATACTAGAAAATCTCAGTCATTTTCAGATTGATTTCTACTGGGAATCATAAATCAATACAACAAACCAACGTTTCACAAATACTATGTATAAAGTTATATAAATTCCCAACCCACACTGAAAAACAATTCCTATAAGCCATATATCAGTAGAAACCTCCCCACAGGATAACTACAAAATAATCTAAGTAAAACTTTCAGGCCGGGCTCAGCCTGTAATCCCGCACCTTTGGGAGGCTGAGGTGAGTGAATTGCCTGAGCCCGCGGGTTTGAGACCCGCCTGGGCAGCGAGACCTCATCTCTACAATAAATCAAAAAATCAGCTGGGCGTGGTAGCGCATGCCTGTAATTCCGGCTACTTGGAAGGCTGAGGCGGAAGGATCGCCGGAGCCCAGCAGGTCGAAGCTGCAGTGGCCAGGAGTGGCCATTGCACTCCAGTCTAGGTGACAGAGTGAGACTCCAACTCAAAAAAAAAAAAAACTTTCAGGACAAGACATGTGGCTTCTGAACAGCCATCTAAATAAGCTCCCTGATTCTCCTCTAGTATTTTTGCCACCAAAAGAAAGCCAAGTGGCCTCAGGTCTCCTAAGAAACAAAAGACATCCTATGGAAAAGATTTTGTGGTATTTGAAGATTTTGGGTCTGCTGAAAAATGAATCCTGTATTTTGTCTTGAGAAAATACTCCCATGTAATATTATATAAGTGAAAAGCCCCCAGAAACACATACAGATAAAAAGCAAAACAACCTGGAATGAATCCCACTAAAATGTGTTATAATGACTACATTATGGCTGATATAATTTCTGTAATATAGTATTTTTTAAATTAAAAATAGAAAAAAAGCAGACTTACCCTTGGTTATCTATATCATCTGACCCCAGTGGTTTGGAATCTGAAAAAAGTGTCACTCGACTTGAAGCCATCTTGGCATCAATGGTGGAATGGGTGGAGATAAGACTCTGGACCAGCTCATGAGTGGGCCCCATCTCATCCTGTCAAGGCCACCAAGAAAGGGCAAGTAAGGAAAGCACAAGGATTCTAGAGAGACATTAGCTTCAATTAGTTTCTCAAAATTATCCTAAATATAGTTCCTGAGAACCTTTTTTGCTTCCAAGAGAAGAAATTTCTTACAACAAAGCTTGAAACTGATCCCCACCTTCATTAAACTCTTCCAAGGTTTAGAGAATA
This sequence comes from Carlito syrichta, assembly GCF_000164805.1. Classification (NCBI taxonomy): domain Eukaryota; kingdom Metazoa; phylum Chordata; class Mammalia; order Primates; family Tarsiidae; genus Carlito; species Carlito syrichta. The sequence goes on along the minus strand of NW_007252966.1, from coordinate 200,438 downwards.
TAACCTGATAACCTAAATGCTTAGCTAGAAAAACCTAAGGTCTTAATACTACAGAAATGCTAGCTTTTCTAGCAATTAAAAGGCTATTTTAACACAATAAAATTCCATTTCAGAACTAAGAAATAAAAACCCAAAGTTCATTTTAAAAAACAGAATGAGAAGACTATTGTGAACAAGAAAAAGTCCAACAAGAGCTAGAAAACACACTGATTTTGTATAAAGAGGAATGGGTCACAGGAGCACCACCGGCCACATGGCCATGCTAGAGGCCATGGATCAGGGAGGTGTGGAGCACAGGACTCTTACTTTCTGCTTGGTACAATGAAGTATTCTCTATATTCTGTACATTTACAATATCCATTTTTGTCTTTAATATAAATAAAGCACCTCAATAAATAAAAGCTGAACACATTACTTTCTGTGATATAAAAAAAAAAAAACATTTGGAAAGAATAATGAGTGTTCAGAACAAAGATTCCTATCTCACCGATTCCTGAAAACCATGGCTACCACCAAGATCAACATAGACAGCATCCTTGTCATACAGTACACCCCCAACTCCAGAGAGAGGTGCATAAACCAGCTTCTCCTTCTCATTTAAACCACGCTTCTTTTGATGTTCAGGAAGAGCACAGGGGTCTGGGAGGAAACTGACATCGCTCACAGCAAAATCTCCTACACCTGGAAGACAGAACCCAGGAAGCTTCAGCTGATAAGACATCAACAAGTATAGCGGCATGGGGGGCCAAGCTGATGCCAGATGTATGAATGATAATGGTCAGGGGAGTAAAAGGGGAAGCAGCTTAGCCTACAGACCTGGGGGGCCCCAGAGAAGGGGAAAAGCCTTTTTGACGGCATTTGCCTTCTACTTCTCCTGTGCTCTGGGTGACCTTAAGCTGGTCCCTTCCACCTTTTAGTTTGAGGGTGAACATAGTTTAACTGGGTGCTTCTACCTCTTTCTGGAATACAAGGCAACCCTTGGTGAACCTTAAAGAATTGTTCTCATGCTAAAGACGGGATTAATGCCTGTCCTTTGCAAGCCTCTGAAGACTACAAGATTGTGCTGAGAAACTGGCTTCAGTTTCCCTCTTACATTTTATTTTAATACTTAGTCATAGTAAACCCAACTGTACAACTTTAGAAATAACTGTCGACCTAAAGGAAAAATTGAGGCAAAATTAATATAAATAGTTTATTTGAACTAAGTTTTAGGAAGGAAAAAAAAGCACCAACTGTTGGTAAAAACATCCCATGGTTCAAAGTTTTAAAACACAACACTAAAAATGGTCATTGGGCAACACTGGAACTGTACCTCTCTAGCTAGAAGATACCAGGGTCAGAGGAAAGGGAATTTGGTTTACTCCAGCTTTGTGAGTTGACACATAACTGGGTCACTCTTAAAACCTCCAGCAAAGCAGCTCTCCATTATTTGGTCATTTTTCAGCTTTCCTAAGAGATGAAGTTGTCCCAAGAATTTTACAGGTCATTCTAGTATGTTTTACAATAAGAGGATACCTGGAATGTGAATTTGGCTTTTATTTTTCAAGTGTGCTCCTCTTAAGTAGCCATAAAGAGACACTTTTCGGTCACATTTGTTGTTTATTCGGATATCCTCTGGGTTTGTCAAATCTTCCATCCTAGAAAAATAAAACTCAATCATATGGCAGAAATGAATGTCAAAGTTCTTATACCTCCCTTCATGTGTCAATGACTCACCACATTCTTGTTCATAAGCACGTTGTTTAGAAAATACAGAAATAAGGAAGCAGTTCATTGATTACCAGAAGAAAAGAGCAAACATATAATTGTGTCTCTTAGGGTGCAAGTGGTATGCATGTCATAAGACACCAAAAAGGGAAATGACCTCTACCTGGGGACACAGAAGAGTGAAGAAAATATTTAGAAAATTCCTTTATGGAAAAGGGCTAGCCTATGATTTTTAGTGTGACTTGGATTCTAACAGATGAAGGCAGGGTATTTCAGGCTGAGAAAACCACATGAGGAAAAGCACAAAAGAAGGAAAATGAAGGCATGTTTGAATGACTTGAGCACAAGAGCACTTCATCCCTGAAAATGAGGTTGAAGGTAGGATGGGGCCACATCCTGTAGTCTTAAGTGCTTCAAAATCTTCCGATTTTTCTAAACACCATATAATTGATTTACTCCTGAAGGAGTAAATCAGCATCTTTAAGTGAAATATAAGAATATTCAACATGTTCCATCAACTATACTTCACTATTCAAATAGGCACAAAGTAAGTGCTGTAGTCACTATTCTTATAACCTTTTAAGCTCTGAAATATATAGACCAGGAAGAAAAAGTTTATATTCACGTTTTACCTGTCTGCCAGGATATAAGAATGAGAAGTCTGCCATGTGAGAGGCCTAAACTTCATAACTGTAATAAAACGGCCCAGGTTGTGAATTTCTTGGTTTTGATATTCTCCATGTACCATTCCAGAAAGGTAGAACAGCTTGGCACCCTAAATATTAAAGGAAAATTAAAAATTAAATTTCAATTAAATTCTTGTCCATATTACACCAATATATTTAAAAAAAAAAAACTAAATAAGAATCAGTCCTAAAAAGGGAAACTTCTAGCAAAGTCACTGACCCAATGCTTCCAGAGCCCCACTGACTTATTTCAGGACTTATCTTGTTAGGACCTCATAGGAGCAGACCGCTCTTCAGCTGCGCAGTGACACAGATCTAGGTAGGACAGAGAGGTAAGTAAGGCTCCTGAGCCCAGGAAAAATACTGTGGCTAACCAGTCATGGCAACATGGAACGGAGAGGAATGGCAGTGCTTGGTCCCACAACTGGGTGAAATGTCTAAGGCACTCCATTAAATCATGACCCCAAAACAGATACTATGTGGTGCAGAGGTAGAGAGACAAAAGAGATACAAGACGCCCAGAATAAGACTCTCTCAAGGGAAGTATTCCAACGACTATGAATAGATATATAAAGGAAAACCAGTAGGTGAATCCTATATAGATGCTAATTAATGCCTCTTCATTCTATTTTAAAAGGATTATTGTGTTGGTATCCTGTAATAATTATTTCTCTTCCTACCGGATAGACTTCTGTCCAGAATCTGTGTTTTAATCGCTTCTTTGTCTTCTTCAGTTGCTTATTGTGCTTGAAGGAGTCAAGATGAGTGAGAACTCCCATAATTTTAGGAAAGCCATGTACTTGACAGATGTTTAGGAACTCAAAAGTTTCCATTTCAAACCCAAAGCTGGCATCTATAAGCATCAGCACCTAAAGACAGAACACACAATTTCTCAAGAAGGCCACCAAAATAGAAAATCTCTAGACCAGTGGTCAGCAAAGTATGGCTCATGAGCCAAATCTAGCCCATCACCTATTTTTTGTTGTTTTTTTAAGATTTAAAAACATAGCTTATTTAGAAAGTAGATTGGAGAAAGAGAAAAAAGGGGATCCACCTCGCGCAGACTGGGAAGGGGGCCAAAGTTTACAGAGAAGCATTGCCCAGCCACAGCTCAATGAACACGTGGGTGGGCCAGAGCTTAGCAAAAACAATGGCCAAGGCTGCTTGAGCCCATCACCTGTTTTTGTAACTAAAGTTTTACTGGAACACAGTCATATTAATTCATTTACATATTGTCTATGGCTGCTTTTGCACTACAACTGCAGAGTTAAGTAGTTGCAACAAAAGTTTTATGATCCACAAAGCCTAAAAAAATTTACTAGATGGCCCTTGAAAGAAAAAGTTTGCCAACTCCTGCTCTAGACTGAACCAAATGACTACTTATGGAACACCCTAACAGAGAAAATACCACCCTCTGACTGGCTCTACAAGTCAACCATAAGACAATGTCTACCAGGATATAAATTTCTATTTTAAGAATATGAATGTATGACAACTCAGAAAAGGGTTGGTCTAATTTTCCTTACCTAAGAAATTTTAACTTCAACAAATGGAGATTTGTGTAAGGTGTTTTTAATCCAAATAACAGGTGTTTAACAAGGAAACCAAATAACAAGTCTCTGACATGCAAAGAATGGGAAGAAAAGATAATCAACAAAAGAATATTAAAAATACAGAAAATCAATCTCTTGTTTCAATCTTCTCATAAGAAAAAAATCAACTTTTTTTTTTTTGGCTATGAAGTATGTAATGGAAAAGGTCTTATATGTTAATTTGTAACATGCAGTTGTTTAGAAGATTTTTTTAAGGCTACCAGTTTAGAATAGTCAAAAAACAGTTATAATGGGTGGTAATCTACAAGCAAATATAAGCAGGTAAGACCAATATTTAAAATTTAAAACACTACAAACATACAAAATAATTTCAGAATTAGGTCCTGTAGACTTCTTGTTTCAGACATTAAAGACATTTGTTTTCATCTTTCTGCAACTAACTGAAGATAACAAAAAGTAAAAACACACCCATCTTTGATTAAACTAGGGATATCCACAATCCTGAAATACAGAATACATGAAGATGGACTATTGAGCATTGTGAGAAAGCACACCACTGCTGCACACCATGGACATAGGCAGCAGGCAGAGTTCTCCAAAGACAAAGGATCAAGCCAAAGGTGGTGGTGGGGGGCTGGCTGTGGAATATCTGACACTCTATTTGACATCATGGACCAAGGAACAAGCAACTAGTTATAGGATCAGGAAGAATAGGTGGCAAACAGTCCCTCGGCTGCCATTTTTTGTCAACTAAGCAAGTATGAGGGGAGAGGCAAAAAAAGAAAAAAAAAATTTATTTATAAAAAATTGTGATGGGACCGTCCCAATCACAATTTTTTATAAATAAATTCTTTTTCTTTTTTTGCCTCTCCCCCTCATACTTTCTGATACAACGGCACCCTTCTCAATAGAAGAGTCAACACCTTGTCCCTAAACATCACTTAACTTTTCTTTTAGATATGTTCTCTTCCAGGTTCTCTATTTACCTCCACAGTCTACTCCAAGACAGCTGGTTACTACCGCCTTCGGGCCCAATGGAAGACTGGCCGGAACAAGTCGCCATTCTACACTTACAAGGAACTTTCATAAAACTCTCGCCTTCAAAAATCTTCACCTTCAGTGCCTACCTCTGGACCCTATTCTGGCTGGTTCTGTGCCCTTCCCCCACCTCACCCCACAACGTCCACATCCAGCAGGAAGCAGCCAGAAAGAGTAACGACGCTCCTCTCCCAAATAAACAGAAAAGGTGGGAATGAAGGGCGCAGAGAACAGTCAGAAGGGCATCCCCAAGATGGCGCTGCCACCCAAGACAACAAAGGCGCTAAACTCCGACTTTTCCAGGGCGCAAAGTTTAAACCTGTGCTGGAATAACTTCTCCCTATAGGAATACTACCTCATAGTCTCCTCCAATAAAACCCAAACACGATACTGGCCAGACCCTGTCAAGCCCATAAATATACCCCTCCCCCTGCATAACTCTCTCTTGCTCTCTCTCTCTTCCCGCTACTCTCTTTCTCTCTCTCTCTCTCTCTCTCTCTCTCTCTCTCACTCTCACCCTCTCTCTCTCACACACACACACACACACGCGCGCGCGCGCGCGCACACACACACACACACGCGCGCGCACTCTCTCTCGCCCTCTCCCTCTCTCTCTCTCACACTCTCTCTCTCCCGTCTCTCTCTCTCTCCCCCCAATCCCGCGGCCACAGACCCTTTCCCTTTTCCCTTGTAGCCGCTGCTTTAATAAATCTCTTGGCCTTTTAAAAAAAAAAATTGTGTCTTTTTTTCTGACATGTTTAAACTTCAGTCACCTCCAAAATATTGTCTGATGTAATACACCTATTGAGATGCTTTTTCCACTGCTCAGTTTCTGAGTTCATTAATTCTGAAACCTTTTAGTGCTTCTGTTGTTTTGTTGTTTCACCCCTTACATATCAGCAAAACGTTTCCTTTGAGGACTTTTCTCATCCAGGAAAAAAACAAAAAAAGTCACTCAGGGTGAGATTGGGTGAAAAGGAGAGTGGAGCCCAGGGGTTATGTCATTTTTAGTCAAAAACTGAACACTCAGCACACTGTGGGACCAGTCAACTGTTTGCCACAACTTGGGATGTTTCTTCCACAAATTGTGATGTAACCTTTTCAAAACTTCCAAATAAAAACTTTGGTTGACCATTTGATCTGGAGGAACAAATTCCAAGTGTACTATAAGGAACCCACCTTCCAAAAGATAACTCTATTTTTTGAGGGGTCCCCCTTATATTACTCCTTCAATCCACCTACACACCCAAATCCATGTATTATGTGTGTCTTTGCTGTGACTTCCCTATAACCCACAGCAAAGCAATCAACATAAAGCAAGTCAAACAAATTATGGTACATCCATACAATGGAATACATTAAAAAGACTGAGGTAGAGTTATAGTACTGATTATATATATCCAAGATTCATTACATGAAGAAAGCAAAGGACAGAACAGTGTGTATAATAAACAACCAGTCATGTTTTTAAAGAACTGCATGTGTTATTTATGTGTATTTGGAAGGACACTGTTCTGAAGATAACTGAGAGACCAGGGGTCAGAGCAAGGAAAAAAACGTGTGTTGTGTGTACCCCATAGTACAGTCAAATGCGTGTGTTCCTTTTTAAAATCTTAAAAAGATTTACACAAAAGCATCTCTCTTAATGATGGTTAAAAGGCTGGAAAGTGTAGTGGAGTTGGGATAAAGAGAGGGTTAGTGGGAACAAAAATATAGTTAGCCAGCAGGAACATGTTTTAGTGTTCAACAGCACAATAGACCACTAGAGTGGACAATTTATTGTATAATTCAAAATAACCCAAAGAGTGAGTTGAAATATTCCTAACACAAAGAAATGATAAATGCTTGTGATGAATAGCCCAATTACCCTGATTTAATCATTACACATTGTATGGTTGCATCAAAATATCACATGTACCCCATAAATATGTATAACTATTCTGTATCCATAGTAACTAAAATAATAAATTTTAAAGGCATCTCTCCTAATAGGCATGCTTTTAAAATTAGAAACTTGCTATACTAAACATAAAAGAGAAATTAATGACTTCTATGCTGAACTATTTCAATCATTGCAAATACACACGATTTAGTAAGTTTATACTACTTTGTGCTAACAATAACTTATTTTTACTAATTTTAGCATTACATATTCAAAATTTGAATGGTATTTAGTTTTCTGACATTAAAATGACATAGCATTAAAACCTGTATTACTTTTTATTTTATATTTTAGGAGTCTTCCTAGGCCAAAGGACAAAATTCATAGCTCTTTGTCATCAAACAACTCTCCAGAAAGAGTTAGGGAAAAAAAAGGATCTGTCATCCCACAATTCCAAAGCAATGCGTCTAAATTTTTTTAGCATTTTACTTTATTTTTGCTAATTCAAAAGACAGCTGGCAAGTCACAATGGCTCACGCCTGTAACCCTAATCTTTTTGGGAGGCTGAGGCAGGAGAACTGCTTGAACTGCTTTGAGACCAGTCTAGGCAACACAGCAAGACTCTATTTCCACACACACAAAAAAATTTTAAAAACTAGCTGTACAAGGTAACACATGACTATAGTCCCAGCTACTCAGGAGGCTGAGGCAGGAGGACTGCTTGAGGTCAAGAGTTTGAGGTTAGCAATGATTGCATCACTGTACTCCAACACAGGTAACAGAGCAAGATTCTGTCTCCAAAAATAATAATTTAAAAATAAGATATACAGTATCAGAAATATGAACTCTGCCATTCCATAATAAAAGCAATCAAGGCTACATGTTTTTCATAGGCCAAATACTACCTAGATTTTCTATTGATAAATTCTGACCATTTCTTCAGGGCAAATCCATAGACTTCCTTTATCATAACCATTAAAACAGAGGTTCTGGTACCATCAAGGTAGTCCCATCCTCAGAGAAGTTACCTAATCTTGCTGAAGAGTCTCAATTTCATCATATGTATATTGCAGGTAATACCTATTCACCTCAAAGATGTACTGGGGTATGTGAGCTAGATTTGTAGAAATCAGCACAGTACCAGGACAGGTCCAAGGAATTGTACTTATGATATATTTGCATGTATATATGTACAGGTGATTGAGCTCTTATCACCTATGTTTGTTAAAGGTTTTCTCTATCCTGTGGTTTGCTTTTAAATTTTAGAATGCATTTCATGGCATACATCCATTTTTATTATAATGACAATATTTATTATCGTCCACTCAATCATATTTATTGTATCCCTGATGACACTCACCATCCCTTTAATAATTATAAATCTCTTTTCCCTTCAAGATGAGATAAACAGCATCTCAGTTGCCCCTGATAACTTACCAAATCTGCAACTTTAGCCAGATCAATCATCATGTTAATGTCACACCTACATTCAATAATGGTGAGTCTGCGCTTTTTACCTAGAAATGAAAAGATGAAAATTTTACTTTAAAAAAAAAATCCTTAAAAAACACTATCCATTAACTCTATAATTTTTTAGTTGTACCCAGTAAAACACCATATAAGTTTCTAGGAATGTGCTATAAGTTCATTTATATAGGAGAAAACTGGTGAAATAAGTTCCATCTTGGTTTTCTTGCTATGTTCTCTAAGTTTAAAATAATTTCAAAAGTCTGCCCAGATAAATAAAAGGGCTCAAACAGAAATAATTCTCACTGGATAGTTCTGCTGTTCAGCTCCAGGCCAATCAATGCCTTTGTCTCTATCAAGTTTTCCTATACTGTCAGTCACAATAAGCTAAAAACCTCCTCAAACCTAATGTAACAGAATATTCATGGAACAATAGTTATTTCTAATTAAAGTAAAAAGGAAATGGTCAAGAAAATATGGATGCTTTAAAGATTTCAAAAGCTTCAATCTGACCACATTATTACTATAACAAGAGACATCAGGCTCTACCATTGTCGTTTTGGAAATTTGTTTCATCCTCCTTCAAATGTAGAAAGGTCAGCATCTCCCAAAGCATACAAATTCTTACAGGAAAGGGGAAGAAAACTGTCTCAATTCCACAAGAATGTGGTTTCACAAGGGCAAGCAGGTGAGCCTGGCACATAGGAGGTACCCACTGATTGTTAAATGATGTATTCACAGTGACCAGGCCTATAAGGCCTTTCCAAGGAGCACACTTGGCAAAGCCACAGAACAGTCAAAATAAGGTATACATCTACATAATTATCTCTAGGAATTTATCCTTTTCTGAAGCTATAGCCAATTTAGTAAACATACAAGAAAGGTAATATGACATGACAATATTACTTTAACATTTTGCACTCAAGAAAACAACAAAGACACTCATGTCCCTCAGAAAACATCTGCTATGCCAGCTCTGTGGCAGCACCCCTTACCTGACACAATAGTCACAGGGCCTCTGATCTCAGTCAACTTCTGCCTAGTGAAGTTTCGAATAAGGCACTGTATCAAAGTGCTCTTTCCAACTTTGGGAGGCCCCATCACCACGACTACTATTGGTGGGGGCTCTAATGGAGTTCGATCAACCACTGGAATATGATGCTTTTTTGTCTTCAAGTCCTGAGTCCTACTCGTCAAAAAAAAAAAGTAAACTCACTTTCAAAATAGAATAAAAAGCATCAACTTTTTAAGTATAGGTTTTATTAAGCGAGCAACAAACAGTATACGAACGCAATTAGCTTGGTAACTTCTGGCCCCCAATCCAAATAATTGCTCCTCAGTAAAGATATAACAAGACGGCCTCAAAATATAGAGAGTTAAAAATTAAGCATTCCTTAAATCTGATTGTTTTATGAGTAGATTTGAATAATTAAAAGAAAAAAAGGCAAACACCAAAGCAGTGTATAATAACAAATAAAAGCAGAGGCTTTAGAGTTCAATTTAGCTCTCCTACTTATCGGTTCTATGACTGGGGTAACCACAGTTTTCCTATCCATAAAGTGAGGGCAAGAATAATTTCTACTATCTTAAGGCTATTGGAAGAATTTAATTCAATGTTTAAAGTACATTGCTGTGCATACTGCAAGGGCTTGCTAAAATAAAGGTATTTTAGTATTAAACATTACAATTTTAGTATCTTTTTTTTTTAGTCAGAGTCCCACTGTCACCCAGGCTGGAGTGTAGTGGCACACTCATGGCCACCACAGCCTCAACCTGCTGGGCTCAAGTGATCCTTCCACCTCAGCCTTCCAACTAGCTGGAGCCACAAGTGTGAGCACCGCCATGCCTGGCTAATTTTTTGATCTATTGTAGAGACGAGGTCTTGCCTGAGCTGGTCTCAAAGCCCTGGGTTCAGGCAATCCTCTCACCTTTGCCTCCCAAAGTTCTGGGATTACAGGTGTGAGCCACCATGCCCGGTCAATAAATATGATTAATATGCTAAGGACTCTAATAGAAAAGGTAGACAGGTTATTTTAGTATTTTCTATTACTTCTGTATAAAGCATATCTAAGAAAAAAGTATACTTATCACCATAGAAATTAAAGTTTAGGAACACAAAATTCTAAAAATTCTTTCTCTTGGGCAGAAAACTCCAACCAGCGTGCAGATGCTGAAGGCAAAGCAGCTTTTACTCAAAAAAATCTTCTCAAATTCTTAGTGAAAGCCATACAGCATCCATTTTCATGTCCTTTGGAACTGGGCTTGACTCATGAATACAAATGTCATCTGTGAGAGACTCCTACTATTTAAAAAGAACACATGGAAGACCCACCAGACTCCAGCTAAACATACCTATGGAAGGATCGAGCCATCCTCACAGCAGACTGAACTGCAAAAGCTTTGGGGTTTCTCTTCCTGGCATCTTCTTCATCTCCAAGCTGAAGATCCTGGAGATGCCGTTTCTTTTTCTTCTCAGCTTTAGGCCCACTGTTTTTCTTTCTATGTTTCTTCTGGTCTTTAGCCTCCATAGTGGCTATTTACCAATTCACAAATAACTCTAACCTAAAACAAATAGGGTGGGGTGGGGAGGTGGGGGAAGCATTTACAATCTGGGCAACATGCAGGGACAGTAAATTTCATGTATTTCTTTATGAAGAGATGATGTATTTGTTCACCCAACAAGGGTAAAAAGCGTTTAATCATCCCAATTTCACTTTTTCATTATGCTATAAATTAGATAAGTTACCTCTTTTAAGGTTACTTTTATTAAGTTACTTTTTTTTTTTTTTTTAAAGTCAGCATCCCACTTGGTCGCCCAGGCTGGAGTGCAATGGCATGCTCACAGCCACCCCAGCATCGATCTGCTGGGTTCAGGCAATCATTCTGCCTCAGCCTTCCAAGTAGCCAGAACTACAGGCGCACGCACACCCGGCTGATTTTTGGTTTATTGTAGAGATGAGGTCTTGCCAAGCTTCCAGGGCTGGTCTCCAACCCGTGGGCTCAGGCAATCCACCCACCCCCGTCTCCCAAAGTGCTCAGATTACAGGCTGTGGTATTGAGCATGGCCTAAGATACTTTTTATTCATCTTAAGTGTCAACATCAGCAGTATTCATTTCTGTGAGGATGAAAGCATTCTATATCTTTACTTTTCAATACAGTAGTCAGTAGCCCCATGTAGCTACTGAGAACTGAAAAAAATTAAACTGTAATTTAAATGATTTAATCCTAAATTAAAACAGCCACATGTGGTGACCATTCTGGACAGCTCAGGCCCAGATAGTATCTAGACTATCCTAACTTACACTAAAATTTAAATTGTAATAATAAAAATTTACAACATTTTAATGAGCCCCCAACATGATAGCAGTATTACTTTTAATACCTGACTTCTGTAAAACTCCTAAATTACAACAGTCATCTACATACATTTGAAAAACAATACTCTTTACATGTGTTGGATATGACTGGTTCTGGATGATGCCTGGAGACCACATGGATTTGCAAGACCCTTCCAATGATTTCTGAGCTTTTGGAGAGTCCATGGCCCATGTATTGGGAATCACTGAATTTGATTTTTTTTTTTTTTTTGGAAATTAGGTTGCATACAATCTGATAGCTTAGTTTTTAAAAGGGGGAGGAGAGTCACTTGTGTTTGCCTATGATGTGCTAGGCACTGTGCTATATGATCCGACTAGAGGAGGAAACCCAAATTTGTATCTTCCGTGCCATGCAATAAGGGCCACATCGAAAGGTTGTATAGTGTGCTACTGCAGCATGGAAGTCAGTCAGAGGTTTCTCACAAACACACAAATAATAGTCCTTATATATCACCATAATATCAAGTAATATTGGCTGGGAGTTAGGAGAACTCGGTTTTAGGAACGCCCCGAAACTAATTAGCTGTGTAATTTCAAAGAGATTACTTTTCTACTATATTTTAGTTCCAAATCTGTACTGAGGTTTTTCTCCCTCTTTTTGGTGGAAAAAAACACAATTTGGAGTCAAGAGATCTTGATCAGCTCTAAATAATCTGCTGGAACCACCCTGCCATAAAACGACCTCTCCCCGCCAACTTCCCACCCGGTTCGGATTCTGCACAAACTCTTTCCGCCACCCTCCCCAACGACCTCGGAGCACCTGTCTAGCAGGTACAAAGTAAGTCTGTCCAGCGAAGGAGGCGCTCCTTGGAAACAAGACTGTCTAAGAGGACCTTCTCACGCGCACGACTCGTGATCGTCCCAGAGTCCGGGGCCCGAGGCCACCACCGCCGCCTCTCCCAAGCCACAGCAGTTACCCAGATCACAACTGCTACTCTTCAGGCCCGCATGGACACCCCCGGAAGCAGAAATTCACAATCTGGCTGACTCGCCGGAGGGAAACAAGTAGGCAGAAACAAGGAGTCCGGCGGGGGGACGACTTTCAGAGAAGAACCTGAAAGGAGACTCGTGATTGGCTGAGTACGGGCGCAGGCGCCGTCGTACTTTGATTTCACCGAAGCCGTGCCCCGCCCGGACCTGCCCGGCTCCCCCGGTGAGGTCCAGGTACCGAGTAAGACTAGCGCTCGACATTACATCCTGCGGAGGGACTCCCAAGCAATGTGCTCCGCGCAAGCCCTAGTCCCCGTCAAAGGCTAGAGCGACTGTGCGGGCTGGAGCTGGTTACTTGGTGCGGTACAAAAGTCGGAAGGGAATACATTTGGTCCCGGTTATCCCTTAGTCACCGTGCCCGGGACGAATAGACTATCACTCGATTGGGAGTCCACTGGCTCATCCTTTAAGATGACAGAGTTGGGGGCAAGAGGGTGTCTCGGGTTCTTGAGTACTCTAAGGTCCTCTTTTGCTAGAACCAGCAGACTCTGAGGGCAGGAACAAACTGACCCAGCCTGAACCGCCTCGCCTTTCTGTTTCTGGGAAAAGAAATTTGAAGGAACGCAGCATCTTGCGGTTTTCTTCGTGCACAGCTTTGCCTTCCCCGGGCTCCGCTCACTCACGCCTGGGGAAATGCCTTGGAGTTCCTCTAACCCCCATCCCAGCTGCTGGGATGCCTACAAGCTAGGTACGTTGTCAGAGGATGTATCTTACCTTTAGCCTTGGAGGGTTACTTTTCTTTGGGGGGGGGGGGGTGGAGTCTCACTCTGTCGCCCAGACTGGAGTGCAGTGGCCGCTCCCGGTCACCGCAGCCTCGACCTGCTGGGCTCCGGCGATCCTTCCGCCTCAGCCTTCCGAGTAGCCGGAATTACTGGCGCGCGCTACCACGCCTGGCTAATTTTTTGATTTTATTGTAGAGTTGGGGTCTCGCCTGCCCAGGCGGGTCTCGAACCCGCAGGCTCAGGCAGTCCACTCACCTCAGCACAGGTATTCACACACCATACAGTCCACACACCATACACTCTGCTGGACTAAGGAGGCTACTACCATGGCACGTAATTTCCTTGTCTGTAAAGAGTTTAGAATTGTGTAATTTCTACAACTCTACTCCCTTGCTTCTTGGCGATTTCAGTATACAGGTGGGTAATCTAACATCCTTGTGGTTCATGAAGCCCAGTCTTGTCCTCTGCCTTACCTGAGCTTACCACTCCCCCTATGATCAGAACCTACCAGGTTTAGGACCTGCACCCCCTGTAGCATCCTACTCTGATATCACCTCCTATTTTTCCAGGTTACTCCTTCTAGTGCCCTGAACCCAAAACTCCTGTAACCTTAACTGCACCTCTGGTCCAAATCTTACTATCTACTGTTTCTGTCTCCCTTCATGACTTCCTCTCTAGTAAGCTAGCTGAAACCCCACAATCATTGTCTTTGGTCTCTTGCATACCCCCTCAACTTACCTACATTCCTGTCACCTTATCATATCTGCTTGATATGATGAGAGCCCTGGGTAAACCCAATTCTCCATCTGTTCCATGCTACAGTAATACAACTAAACATAGCTGGAGGAAAACAGGATCATGCCAACTGTCCTCACTTTAACAAGTCTATCTTTGCCTGATCTATTCAGTCTTCCATTCTTCCAAGTGAACATTTCACATCTCCTCTCTCTTCAATCTTTTTTTACCACTTCCTTTCTTGCTTCCTCTTAAACATCGTCATTTTTCCCTTTCTACTGAACTATTTCCATCATCATACAACATGCAACTATTTCTCTCATCTTCAAAACAAACTCCTCTTGGCCCATTTTCTATACCAGTAATTACACCTTTTCTCCCTTTTGCCACAAAATTTCACAAAGAATGGTCAATACATTCTCTGACTTTTCCCTTCCCCTCCTATTCTTAGATTCACTCGGCTTCCAGGACACCACCTACAGCTCCTTTTCAGCTGCTTTTGCTGGTTCCTCTGTTCTACCTGATCCATTTAAGTTAGAGAAAGCTCACAGGACTCCACTGGCAGTCCTCTCTTCTGCGTCTGTACTTATTCCCTGGATGACTTCATTCTGTCTTGTGGTGTCTTATGTCATCGCTATCAGTTATCAATTTGTTACATCTCTGCTGCAAGTTCATTCTTCGTTGCCTGCTCTGCAAAAATGAGCTGAGGGACTGAGAGTAATGGCATGTACTTGTAGCCTCAGCTACTTGAGAGGCTGAGGTAAGAGGACTGCTTGAGGCCAGGAGTTCAGTTCCAGTCTGGGAAACAAGCTGTCTCTTTTAGAAACAACTCTGCCTCTAAACCAGCAAGTTCCGGTGGCACAAAAGAAGGAGCTAGATTCTTTAAATATTTTCCTTGGACACTAGTATGATGTTCAGTTTTGCCAATAGAGGATAATGGAGATACTTTGCAGAAAAAGAAATCTTTATTTCTGGTTATCTTATGCTCTCTGGCCAGAATCCCGCAGGTAGGTGACTTCTCCAGGGATGTGATGGCCAGTGGTATCCAGTGCCTAGCAACCCCCACTCCTCCCTATCCCCCCACCCCTGCCTACCTCCAGGCAGCTTTGTTATGGAATCAGTCTTCTGAGACAGTCCCTTTCTCCAGTACCAAGAGAAGGATTTCCAGCAAATTCCAGTAGTACAACACCATAGAAACTCTCCTGACACCCAGTGAGCCATGACTGGGCTACTCCAGTGAAGAGGAGGAGGGGTGAGGAGAAAGGACTCTTCTGGGTCCTCTATCTCAGCCATAGAATAGTGGTTACTCCTCACACTTTCTTTTCCTATATTCTTTAGAGTTCTCTTTACTTCCTACTGGCCCATGCCTGCTTTTACCAATCCCCTGTTGCCGTTAATAATTCTTTTATTTTTCCTTTGAGTTGGGACTCACTTTGTTGCCCAGGCTGGAGTGCAAGGGCACAATCATAGCTCACCACAGACTCAACCTTCTGGACTCAAGCAATCCTTCCACCTCATTTTCACTGAGTAGCTGGGACTATAGACACACACTACCATGCATGGATGATTTTTTAATTTTTTGTAGAGGTGAGGTCTCACTATGTTGTCCAACCTGGTCTCTAACACCTGAGTGATCCTCCTTCCTTGGCCTCCCAAGGTGCTGGAATTACAGGCATGAGCCACTGTGCCCAGCCTGATAATTCTTTATATAAACTTGCTTACAAATTACTGTGTGGTTTCTCTTTCCTGATTGGGCCATAACCAATACACTATTATTTGCCTACAACTCCAAATTTATGTCAGTAACTCAGACCACTCGCCTGAACTCCAGCTGCCTTCCTGACATATCCACTTGGATCTCTAATAGACATTTCAAAAACAATATGCCTAAACATATCTCAGGATCTTCCGTGTCAAACCAACTGCCCAACAGTCTTTTGATCTCAGTTGGTGGCAATTCCATCCATAAGGTTGATTAGCCCAGACACCTCAGACACATCCTTGTCTCCTCTCTTTTTCTATCCTTCATATCCAATCAGTCAGAAGATTCCTATTGACTCTACCCTTAAAATATAACAGATCCAATCACTTATCACTACCTCTACTGCTACCCCTCTGGGCTGTACTCCATTCAGTCACACATGAATGACTCCAAAACCTCTTGACTGGTCTCCCTGCTCCTACCTTTGCCTTGGAACTGTCAGTTATCAATGCAGTATCCAGAAGGATCCTGTTAAAACATAAAGCACTATTGGTAATTTAAACTGGCATAAACACTTTGAAAATGATTCAGCATATCTATTATTACTGAGCATGTAGATAACCTATAAGCCAGCAACAGAAGTAGATACTGAAAGACACAAGAATGTTCACAGCATTATCTAAACTGGGAAAACCCCAAAGGTTCAGCTACAAGTGTATGAAGAAAAACTGTCACGTATTCATACAATGAAAATAATTACCACACGGAATAACATGGAGGATGTTTGGCAAAAGAAACAGACACAAAGAAGTACATGTATGATTTCATTTAAAGTTCAGAACCAGGCAAAAATTAGTAATGGCAATAGCAGTCAAGGTAATAGAGGAGGGAATGCATAACTGGGTGAGGGCCTGAGGACAGCTTCTGGAGTGCTGGTAATGTTCTGTTGCTGGTACTAATTAATGGATGTGTTTACTTCATAAATATTTACTGAACTGTGATATGATAAATTGTGCTCCAATATATTTAGTCAACTGATTTGAAACTTATGTTCACATGAAAACTTGCATGCAAATGTTTATGGCAGCTATATTTATAACTGCCAAAAAATGAAGTAAGCCAAAATGTCTTTCAACAGATGAATAGATGAACTAACTGATTATCCATACAATAGGAAATTACTTAGTGATTTAAAAGCAGTACACTATTGATTCATGCAATAATATGGATTACTTTTAAATCCAGTTTGCCAAGTGAAGGAAGGCAGTCCGAAGAGATTCTATTCATATGACATCCAGAAAACAAAAAAATTATAGGGATGGAAAGCAGATTGGTACAGTAGTTGCCAGAGGCTGAAGAGGAATTATTAACTACAAAGGGGATGTACAGGAGAATTTTAAAGGAGATGAAATTTTTCTGTATCACACTGAGGAGGTGAATATATGACTCTATCTCTGTCATGACCATAAAAATGTACAGCATAAAGAAAGAACTTTAATATATGCAAAATTTAAAAATTAACCAAGATGTCTGGAGATCCCAGGATTGAATTCAGACTGTGAAAAATGACTTAACTGAGAAATATATGATATAACTGCACTGAAGTGGGCAAAGAGAAAAGATGCTGATGTAAGTAACTTGTGGGAAGTGATATTTTGACTAGAATCTGAAAAACCAAAGACAAAACGCTTTTACTCTAGTTAGTAAATTTGTATATCAAAGGAATATGTGCTAGCAATTCAGAAATGGTTTTACTTGTATATTGAGGTTGAATAAGTGGGTAGTGGGTGGTGAGAGCCAGATTTCTCACTGTTGAAGAGAGAAATCTCACATGAGCCAAAGAGGAAGACTAAAATGAACACTGTAGTACTGGATTAGAGATGAAACATTAGTGTGTGTGTGTGTGTGTGTGTGTGTGTGTGTGTGTGTGTGTGTGTAGGTGTGTATTCTAGCTCTGTCTGCCTAGTGGGCCTAGAAGCAATGGCACCCCAGCAGCAGTGAGTGAACCCAGCTCCCAGATCTTGGTTTCTAGTACCATCCTCTAATAAATGGAACTAGAGCTCCTTGGACTGACTCTAGGACTGGGGCTGGAAATATATACAGGGAGATTGGAGCATCTTGTAGTGTCAGAAAGTAAGGAAATGCTACAAATCAAAGGATGAAGGTGTTGTAAAAGTGACCAAAAGTCAACTGAAAAAATTCCCAATGGCCAAGCTGGAACAGTGTGAGCTGATGGGAGTCAGGGCCTGTGTGGGAGACATAGTGGGAGCTGAGGGTGTAATGATATTGACCAAGGTAATCTGTGGAGTGAGAGAAGGGTGGCAGAAATAAGAAAATGGTGACATGTTCAGAAGAAACACGTGTTGGGTAGACATTTATGCTCAGAGAGAAAAAATGAGGGGGTAAGTGTATTGGTCAGTGGCAGAAGAAATGGAGAGCAGGGATGAAAGTGGGGGATGGGGAAGAGGTATGGTGTAGAACATAGGGGAGAGATAGGTGATGGGAAATAGGGTTGAGCGAGGGTCCAGGAAAGAGTATGAAATCAGGTAGCATTTGTGAAAGACCAGGAAGGGGACTGCTAGGCAAAGTATCGGACTTTTCATGACCTCTGGGAGATGGAGAGGGATCAAGGGATCTTACAAAAGGGAAACTTGATTAGTGAGTGAATGTGGAGCCCGTTGACAATAGTTGGAAGCTCTGAGCAGGATTGTGGGGAGCTGGCAAGGATGCCCAGGAAGGCCTGTCAGACCTGTCAAGGGCCCCACTCTCTTGGGATTTGGTGGTGAGAGAAAAGGACTGATGAGATACCAGGCAAAGGGTTTCTGCAGGGTGTGAGCATCACTTAAGGGTGAATTTGAGGAGTCAGGCTAAATGCTCTCCTTTGAGGAGGGATTAATTCAAGTGAGACCGCCAGTTGGCCTCATACAAAGGCCGTGTCAAGAATTGGGTGAACCCAAACTCCATCTTGTGCCTCTTGGGCTGCTATAACAAACAAAATACCATATGCTGGGTGGCTTATAAACAACAGAAATTTTTCACATTTTTGGAGGCTGGAAATCCAAGGTCAAGGCCCTGGCAGAGTCTGTGTCTGGTAAGGGCTTGTTTTTTCATACATGGCACCTTCTAGCTGTGTACTGTAGGATGGGGAGACTGTCATCTATTCAGCCCCTTTTGAGAGCACTAATATCATTAATGAAGGCTCCACCCTCATGACTGAATCACCTCCTAAAGATTCCACTTTCTAATACCATCTCATCAAGTTTCAACATATGAATTTGGAAGTGGAGGTAGCTACATTCAGTCCATAGCACCTTGTGACATCCTGAAGGCCAGAGTCAGCATGAGAGAGCCCTGTCTCTCTCCCTGAAGAGTGAAGCAGAGAATATAAAAGGAAATCAGAGCCTGGTTCAAAGTATGTTAGGTATTAGTCAAACAACCATTTTATAGATGAAAAACTTGAGACTCAGAGAGCAGGGAGAATGGCCCAAGGTCACACAGCACTCCAGTGAGAGAAGGGCCAACTTTACCTCTGCAGCAGAGAATAGAAACTTTGAAAGCACCTTGCAATGATTAAAATGACCTCAATCACCCATGGGGTCATTTTATGTAGCCCATTTGACCACAAGGACTGAGAGGTACAAAGTGTGTTGTAACTTTGTTACGGAGTCAAAGCCTTGTCATTGGTGACCAGCTGAATGTAGATGTGCACATAAGAAAGACATTGTTAAACTTCAAGTAGCATTTAGAGCCAAACAAGCATTAAGGGGAGAGGCAGCTTGAGTAAGAAACAGAGCTGACCCTGGAAACTGAAGTTTTGAAGGGAACATACTTAGAAAAAGAAAGGCTAAGAGTGCCTGACAAAAAGAAATCATTCACAGAAAGGAGAGGCTTCTCTCTCTGGAGGCCAGGTAGGTGGGAATAGACTTCACAGAGAAAATGGGACCCAGAGTCTAAAAATGTCCTGGAACTGAGAAGCTATTTCCCCCTCTCAGTGTGTTTCTAGGTGTGTATTATTTTTTAGTCAAAATGATGTCATTTATAGACCACATTTTAAGCAAAAGGTTATAATTATTGCTAACTGCTGTTTCTGACCCATGGCTGTCCAGCCCTTCCCTTAATTCCCCTTCTTTTCTCATGAAGTTGAATTGGTTTTATGTTTTTAAGTCATGCATTTTGTAGTCAGTGGGTTGTCATTTTACATTTTTTGACCATTTC
This sequence comes from Carlito syrichta, assembly GCF_000164805.1. NCBI lineage: Eukaryota > Metazoa > Chordata > Mammalia > Primates > Tarsiidae > Carlito > Carlito syrichta. The sequence goes on along the minus strand of NW_007252966.1, from coordinate 180,363 downwards.
TCCTTCCCTTTAATAAGGGTTAAGATCTTCCATTTACACCCAGGAGCCTTCTTTTTTTTTTTTTTGAGTTGGAGTCTCACTGTCGCCCAGACTGGAGTGCAGTGGCTGCTCCCAGCCACCGCAGCCTTGACCTGCTGGGCTCTGGCGATCCTTCCACCTCAGCCTTCCAAGTAGCCAGAATTACAGGCATGCGCTACCACGCCCAGCTGATTTTTTGATTTACTGTAGGGATGAGGTATTGCTGCCCAGGCGGGTCTCGAACCCGCGGACTCAGGCAACCCACTCACCTCAGCCTCCCAAAGGCGCGGGATTACAGGCTGAGCCACCGAGCCCGGCTCCAGGAGCCTTCTATAGATTGCTGAGGTTCTTCTTAGATAAATTTCTTAGCTTATTTATGATTTCTTGGAGAATGTGATGCATGTTCACCCTCAAACACATCATTCCAATTTCCCACATTTTTGGATCCAGGAAAGCCCACTATGGCCCAGGATAGGGACTGTTTTCCAGAGTCTGCTTCTGAAATCTTTAGGAGGCTCCTGCAGAAAGATGAGTTTGTGTCCAGCCCTAGAGGGCCTGTGGGCAGAAAGGGCAGCTTCTTCCATATTCCCTGTTTTCTGAGCAGAGGCTAGGTGTTCTAGATCACCAGGACAACTGTTGGGGAATGAGATGCAGTCAGATTACCAGCAGGTAAAGCCGGTCGACTGTCACAGAAGCCACCAGGGTGGACAGCAGCTTTACTAGGATGACTGCTAGGCCAATATGGTCAGTGTAATCACCCCATCTTGGCTTATCATGATGGGACTGTGGTCAAGCAGAGACACCCAGAACAGAGTACATCAGACTGTATGGCCACCATCTCACCTCTGTTAGGCATATAGATGCTCTGCATGAAGGACAGGAGTATCTGCATATCTGGAGGCTTCCACTTGCAGGAAAAAGACTTGTGCCCCTGGTAAAGAAAAACACCATGGCTTGTAGAAGACAGTGTAGGACAAGCCTCACTATAAACTCGGACAAGCCTCTTTGGAGCAGTTTCAGAAACAGGCTGAAGGTGGATATGATGAGGTGGAAATAGAGGGGCTGATGGCCCCGGTGAGTGAGAGCAGTGGTCCCCAACTTTTGTGGCATCAGGGACCAGGGCTCTGTTCTGCTTCCTTCTAGAAACAAAGTGTTCTTCAATGCCTTAGCCCAGTGAGTTCCATTACCCCATAATATAAAGCCCCAAACCAGCAGCTTTCCAGAGTCTCTTGATTGTGGTACAAGTGGGGCACATGCAGACACTTCACTGTCCACCTCAGGCAACTTTCCTGAGCCTTGGGGGACTGGCTTGCTCTGAATGTTAGGCTCCCTGCTAGGAGTATTAGTAAATCCACTGTAAGTAGTAAATCCACTTCATATAGCTTGTTGTATGTGTGTCACACCAGATTTAGGCATGTAGTAAAAGCACAGCCCAGATGCATTAGTCTGAAGTGGTGATGAGTGCACAGTGGGACTGCCTCACATTGCTATCTGCACAGCTTATCTTCCAGTGGCCTCCACCTTCTCTCACCTCAAAGTCACTACTGGTATAAATGAAGTGTGGCTCTGGCCTCCAGAGACAGCCCTATCAGTACCATGGGGAGCAGGTACTCAGCCTGTCTGGCCTCTGGTTCTAACTTGTAAGGGGGATGAGGGCACCTGAAGTCCTCCTCATCACAGCATCTGTGGAGCTGGTACACAGTCTTGGTGAGACATGCACACATGGGTCACAGAGGCAGGTCCAACAGATCTGGGTCCTGAAGTCTTCTCTTTTGTCCTGAGGTAGCGTCACTTCCATTCATTGAAAGGAGAGTGAGGCGGAGAGACTCTGGACACTGCACTGCCACTTTAGCTGTTACTTTGAACTCTCTTTTTGGACGCCAAACACCCTTCTTTCTCCATTGCTGTCTATATACTAGGACAGACTTCAAGGAGTGGTGGAATGGGAGGGTACGGGGAAAAGTCACTGATGAAGTGGTGCAAGGAGGGATGAGGCTTGCCATTGCCAGGAGCCTGGATGGATCTAAAGGGGAATGCGGAGAGTTGTGGTCAGTCAGTTGGAGCCCTGTTCTTTGGCCACACCTGCCAGGTAGGCACTTCCTCTCCCTCCTCTTCCCCCATCTTCTACAAACATTCATGGACACCTGCATAGTACCAGGCCTCAGCGATCCAGAGTTGATAGTGATGACCCTGGCTTCAGAGACTTCACAGCCTAGTTACAAAAAGCAGACACATCAATGGAGACTATAAAATGAAGTAGAAATGAAGCAACCTAGAAAAGTGTCATTTATTTTGAAAGCACCCAGGAGAGACATGGGAGCTTTCTTAGTTACCTGTCTTACACCTCCTTGACAACCTCCTGTAGGTCCCTGGGGGTGGGAAGGATGGGCCAGGATGCAGATGGAGGACAGTTTTCAGGACAGTAAATTTTTTTCCCACTCTGTCACCCAGGCTGGAATGCAGTGGCACAATCACAGCTCACTGCAGCCTTGAACACCTGAGCTCAGGTGATCCTTCCACCTCAGTCTCCTGAATGGCTGGAACTACAGGCACACTCCACTCCACCTGGCTACTTAAAAATTTTTTTTTTTAGAGAGATGAGGTTTTGCTATGTTGTCCTGGCTGATCTCAAATCCCTGGCCTCAAGCAATTCTCTTGCCTTGGCCTCCCAAAGTTCTGGGATTACAGGCATGAGCCACCCTGCCTTGCCTAGGGAAGTGATTCTTAAAATAAGTTCTGGGGTCAGCTAAAAAAACACCATGGAATAGTGATGGGTTGACAATTATGATGAAAAAACATATGCAAATCATGTTCTAATAAATGGCTAATATCCAAAATATACAACAAATGCCAAAAACCCAGTAGTTAAAAAAAAACCCTAGTTTTTTAAAATGGGCAAAAGACTTGAACAGATGTTTCTCCAACAAATACATGAAAAAACACTCAAATATCAACATCACCAATCATTAGGGAAAAGCAAATAAAAACTACAATAAGAGAGCTACTTAAAAGAAATAAAGAAAGAAAAAAAACTAAGAATAACCAGTGTTGATGAGAATGTGGAGGAATTGGAACCCCTATACATGTAAACTGGTATAACCATTATGGAAAACAGCATAATATTTTCTCAAAAAATTAAAAATAGAAATACCATATGATCCAGCAATCCCACTTCTGTGTATATATCCAGAGGAACTGAAATCAGAATCTCTAAGGGATATATGAACACCCGTGTTTATTCCAACATTCTTCATACTAGCCAAGAGATGGAAACAACCTAAGTGTCCATTGACAGATGAGTGAATAAAGAAAATGTGGCATACTCATGCAACAGAATATTATTCAGAATTTTAAAAGAAAGAAATCTTGTTATTTGTGACAGCATGAATGAGCTTGGAGGACATTATGCTAAATGAAATAAGCTAGTCATAGAAGAAAAAATACTGCATGATTTCTTATATTTGGAATCTAAAACAGCAAAATTCATAGAAGCAGAGAGTAGAATGGTGCTTACCAGGAACTGGGAGGAGAGAGAAATGGGAGAGGTTGACCCAGAGATACAAAGCCTCACAGTCCGGCAGGCTGAAAACGCTCTGGAGAGACAATGTATAGCATGGTGACTATAATTATTAATACTGCATTGTATACTTGAAATTGTCCAAGAGAGTAGATCCTACATATTCTCATCACAAATAAAGATTATTACTATGTAAAGTGATTGGTATGTTAATTAGCTTGGTTATGGTAATCATTTCACAATGTGTATAAATATCAAAACATTGTATTGTATACCATAAATATATATAGTCTCTATTTGCCAATTATACCTCATTAAAGCAGAAAAACTTATATACAATCTAATAAATAAAGGAGTGATTATTCCCACTGCTTCTTTATTTGCAGCTCAATTTTGCCTGTTCTTAAGTCTAAAAATAAAATAGTGTCTCATGACAGATTACCAAACCTTAATCCTGTAGTCTCATACTTCACGATCCCCATACCCAATACCCAATATTATTAACATTACTGATTCCATTCAATCAACAACTGGTAAACATTTTGCTCTTATGGTTTTGCTAACATGCTCTATTCAGTGCCTGTCTCAGCAGCCTCTCAGCTGCTTCCACCTCTGAAGGAACACAGTACACCTTTTCCAGCCTATGGGACATACCTATTTCAGCAGCCTCTCAGCTGAAGTTTGCTTCCACTTCCGAAGGAACACAATACACCTTTTCCAGGCTATGGGATATCTCAACAGCTTTGCCATCACACATAATCTTTGCAGATAAGAGATTAACTGCATCTACCATTCTTCAGGAGTATAGATATGATGTTACATAATGGGTCCCAGGTAGGTATGTTTCCTCCATCTGGCCTCCAGCCCTTATGGGATGGGGGTAAGATAGAAATATCCTCCTCCAAAGAGATCCATTTGACATACATTTTAATGACACATAATTCCAATATCTTTTAGTTCTTTAGGGGTGGCAAATATGTTGTCCTGGTGGCATCATATTCCTTATTTACAATTTTACTTGCAAATTAAAATCAACAGGCACTCCTGTTACTGACTTCAAAAATTCCTTCACTGTAGAGGCATTGGTAAACTCTTCTCCAACATCCTGTAGTCTCTGGACCACTTATGATGACCGTTGGTTGCCACTAAAACTTCTGATACAAGAAATTGCCACTCTTGGCCTCATACTATACACCATTAAAACAACGAATGACTGGCCACCCACTGGACGTCTTGGACATTGAGGCTTCCATAGTCCCTGAACCTGTGACCCTCCATACCTAGCTAATCAGTCAGGTATTGGTCATGAAAATAGCACAGACTCAGCACAGCTACTGAGCTGTCCTTAAGACAGGATAGAGCCAACCCTGGGCTCTCTGGTATATTCAGCTTACAGGAGGAGAGGGTGATTTTCCTTGTTCTCAGTCCATTGTCAGATGCCATGTTGCTAGAGGAAATCACCTCTTCCCCAGACCTTTTGGCAATCAGGGGATTACCTTGGGACTGAGTGAACATCATTGGGAGTTTATAGACCATAGGAATAACATTGTCGCAGCACAAAATATGGAGCTCAGTGAAATGTTACTGCTTTCCATCCCATAGCCAGGATATCTCTGATAAAGGATGGGACCCCCCAAAGCCAACAAGATGGCCAAACTTCAGGCAGTCATCTTAGCACTGGATGCCCTGGCTGACAATGATTCTGTCTTCACATTTATTATAAACTGCTGGGCTATTGCCTAAAAATTGTCCCCTTTGGGGTAAAAAAAAACAAACAAACAAAAAAAAACATACTCTGGAAATCTCTTGCCTTACAGATAACAAAAGATAAATCAAAATCACACACATTTCCAAATATACTAAGACCACAGTACAAGGCCTTACCAGGAAACTCCTTATTCTCTTCAGAGTTTTAAACATTACTAGTAGTAGCAAAGACAGTAGTAGCCAAGACACATATTTTTACTTTTCAAAATATAGAATGCTGGTTCTTGGAAGAGGCATCAATAAACCTTTCATAACCCTAATTGTTCCCTATAACTAGTTAAATTGAGAGACATAATGATGTCTTCAAACAACTCCTTTGCAAATTTCAGCCCAACAAACCCAAGGCCTTAGACTATTTTTTTTAAATACATTTCCTATCTTACCCCCATCCCATAAGGGTTGGAGGCCAGATGGAGGAAATATACCCACCTGGGACCCATTAACAATAGTCTATGGATCAGGCAACTGCTTATCTAATATGAGACCCACTCGAACCTAAACTTCCACCAAAACCAAAAGCCTTGTCAGGTGCAGCTGCATACCATTCTGTTCACTGTTGGTCTTTTTTCTACCAGTCTGGTGCTTTCTTTGGTTTATACTCTGGAGGCCCACATCAACTCAAGTAGGTACCCACTTTAAAAAGATGCCCTAGTCTCACATCCCAGATGACATCACCCTGGATCAAGACTCATTGTTGGAGACATCTTTGTACCCTGTGCCAGAGATGACTTCACCCTTGACACTAAAACCTTCACCCCAGTGACACCAATAAACTGCTTCTCCTAATGCACAAATCTGACACTATATATTTGTTTCTTGAGTTGATTGTCTGCTTAGCCCATGATCCTTGTATACTCTTTGCTTTCTACTAAAACATAAATCTCTACAATTCAATGCCTAAAGGGAGCACTGATAAAAATTGCTTAAATTAATGGAGATTATTGCCTTCCCCAGGAAGCATCTGCTTTACATCAGTAGCCCCCTGGAAAGGGCCCAGTATACTTCCTAATGACTTTTCTTACCAATCCCTCCAAATTTCCACCACAATTTCTTGCCTTATGTCTTGGGCCATGATCACCGCAACCACTACTTCTCCTTGGTTGAACACACCACTTTCTCATGGGTACATTACGTTCCAAGTAATGATGACTTTAGATTTTCTTGTGGCCCAAAAATCACAGGCACAGTATCTTATATATTTTTTCCTGCTGATTCCCCCGACAAGTTTTTCCAAATGATACCAATATGCAGTGATTTCATTAAGGATTCTTATAGTTCTTTATCCACTGGGTACCTGACTGTTTTCATCAACCCAAGGATACTTGGTGAAGCAAACAGTATTTATTCCTATTTTAATAGGACTTGCAATAACTGTACAAGATGCCAGAATTGGCACCAATATAGCAACCTTTGTCAAGCAAAATCAAGTCATGGCGGCCAACTAGCACCTTTCAGTGGCCCTTTCCTTTCATACTCAAAGGCTTTCCCCTATACAACAAGCTCAGGAGTCTCTAGTCCAAATGGTAATGGATAACTGACCGGCTCCTGACTACTTGGTAGCCTGGGAAGGAGGGGCCGATGCCACGCAGGACATCTCCTGCTATGTGCATAACATGAACTCTGGTCAGATGTGGGCTAAACTACAAGGAGTAGGCAAAAAGTTAAAAATCCTTCATATTATAACCAAAATCTTCCAATAGCTCCTTTTAAATCCAGAGGTACCTGATCTGTTCCCTTGACTGTAGCCCACCAGTGTGCCTCGTTGTGAACCATGCTCCAAACCTAGTCATATGCCTAATAGGACTCTTCCTGGTTGTCACCTAGTTTATAAAAGTTTGTCTTTGGTGACTAAATCCAGCTGTCTCACTGCCCTTTAACATCTCTACAACCCAGATGACAAGTGTTATCTATTCCAACTAATATTGTTAATGATGTTGAGGCAACACAGAATTGACTGCATCCCTGGTTGTCAAAAGTTCATATTTTTCTGATGCCTCAACATCCCCACAAATAGTCTGTAAGCACCAGGTTCACCAGTGTGATAAGTTTGGCCCCTGACACAGATTCTTCTTGCCATCCCCTGGTTGTGAACTAGTGACATTCAAGTGCACCAATGAAATCACTTCATACCTTTTTCTCATGTACTTCACCTGGATCCCCAATAAAGGCACCTGCTCACAGGTCCTCACTGTCTCTCAGCTCCTCATTTGCTTGGTGGAGCCCAGGACGTGTGAGTTATGAGGGGGCCCCCCAAAACTTGGATTATCTTTTGGAGGGTGGATCCCTTGTAGTTTAGGCTTCCCCTGCTAGGTAAGCATTCTAGGAACTCATTTGCATCAGTGTACCAGCTAGCGTTGTTGTGAGAGGCTGCATGTGACTTCAGTGAAGTTTTATTTATTTATTTAGAGATCCTTTTTTTGAGATTCTTTCCATTGTTTGACCATTGCATGATTACACATGATTTACACAAACAATGTGTGGTAGTCAAATTCTGTTTTCTGATGGGAAAAATAATGCAGTGGAAACAGTTGTTATGCTATAGGCAGCTTACAAAGACACTGCTCTGAGTAAAACATAAGTTTACAAATAGTTTTCTCATTTTAAATGAGAAGAAATATCTATTGATAGTCAACCTCATTCTGGGCATCCGTTAACAAGCTGAGCTGAAGAAAATGTGGTAAGAATTCACCAAGCCATCTTAGAAGACCACCACCTGATGAACCTGTGGGGTTAACTGAGGTGTCATGGAGTTCCTGTCAGCAAATTTTATCTGAAAATTTGGGCATGAAACGAGTCTCAGCAAAATTTGTGTCTTACTTGCTCATGCCTGAAAAAGAGACAATCACTTGCTGTGCTTTGAAATAACAGTTGGAGGCTGACTTTTCCAAAGCTATCACTGGAGATAAATCTTGGTGCTACAGTTACAACCCTGAAACAAAATAGCAATCTAGCCAATGGAAAACTGTCACTTTCCCATGACCGCCACAAAAGCACAAGTGAAGTCAAACGTGAAAACAGTGGTCATTTGTTTCTTTGATATGAGAGGGATCATGGACTCGGAATTTGTTCCTCCAGATCAAATGGTCAATCAAAGTTTTCATAAGGAAATTCGGAGAAGATTGCATAACAATTTGTGGAAGAAACATCCTGAATTGCGGCAAACGGGTGACTGGTTCTTCCATCATGACGACACACCTGCTCACACCAGGCTGAGTGTTCAGCAGTTTTTAAACAAAAATGGCACGACCCCCATGCCCCACCCTTGCTGTTCACTAGCTCTCACCTCATCCCAAGTGACTTTTTGTTGTTGTTGTTGTTGTTTTCCTTGATGAAAAAAGTCCTCAAAGGGAAACTTTTTGCCAATGTGGAAGAAGCGAAACAAAAAATGGCAGAAGCACTAAATGGCTCCCAAACTGATGAGTGTAAAACTGCTTTGAGCAGTGGAAAAAGTGTATCAATAGGTGTATTGCATCAAATGGAGAGTACCTTGAAGTTGACTGAAGTGTAAGCATGTAAGAAAATACATAATTTTTAAAAAAATAAATTCCAGTTTTGGGGGTCCCCCTTGGTAATAAGTCCCACTCACTTCATGTGCTTCCCCATATTTTAAATATGTGGTTATTCCTTACTATAGTGCCTCCAGTTAACAACACTGCATTATGCACTTAAAATTTTGTTAAGAGGATAGATTTCATGTTAAGTGTTTTCACACATACAAAACACACACCCAAAGAAGTACCAGGAGGCTACTTGGAGATTATAGATATGTCTATTACCAGATGTATAACTGGTCCAAATGATCAAATTGTGTACATTAACAATGTGAAGTTTTTTTGTATGTTAATTTATACCCCAATAAAGCTCTTTTTAGGAATAATAATAATAATAGCTACCAATATCATACTTTCTACCTACAAGGAAGTCTACTAAGAACTTTATATTACCTCAAGTGATTCTTTCCAAAGCCCTGTGAGTCAGGTGTTACCCTCTGCATTCTGCAGTTGAGAAACTTGAAAATCAGATAAACTTGTGCTGATGACGTGGCTTGTGAGTCAAGCCAACAAAATCTGGGCATGCGGCAGGCCCACCTGAACCTAAAGCCATGCATTTTTCACTATCCTGCAAATGTGATTCTCATGGACTAGGAGATTCTTTAGGAGCAGGTAACAATTTTAGATTACAGGTATATCCACAATCATGTATTTTGCATGCTGATATACCAAAGTCTGTACAAACAGATGTAATGGCTGCTTTCTAACTTCCCTTCTTACTGTTGTCAACTCATAACATTGCCTTTAAAATTGTATAGATTAAAAAAAATGAAAGAACATGCTCTTCCTGCTCTTATTTTTTGTTATTTAGAAGACCCAGAATTCCATGGGAACAGAGTCTGTGTGTTGCTGGCCTTAGAGGGAGGTACAGGGTGGTGGAAGAGGTTTCTCATGAAGAATGGCAAGGGAATGGATGGCCGAGAGGGCTGACTGGAAATTCAGAACAATATTGCCTTGTTCAGGGCAACCTTGGAGCATCTTATCCCTCAGACACTTGATCCATTATACATAAAGCATTATATATTCAATAATTATCACTCATCTTGGAAATTGAATTTATTTTATTTTCAAGATTTCTGTCTCCTGAAATTATCAGATGTAATGTCAGTGAGGATGAAGAGCCCAGAGTGACCTCTGATTTGGGCAAATGACATGTTCATGGATGTCTCTGGAAAGTTCTAGAAGTGTCATCCCTCACTAATTGGATCTGGGGCTCATTCTCTGCTCTTGTGCCTCATGGCATCATTCAGGTCTCTCCCAAAGCTGCCCACTTCATCATGGAGGAGGTCTTTCTTCAGTCCCCAGTATGGGGGTAGTACACTCCTCTGATCTGGTCTCTACACAGGACCTGGGTCAGCACCAATAGACACAAAGTCACGCACACAGATTGCTAGTTCATGGGGTCAGGCATGTTACTCTCCCCCTCAAGGCCACACTTTTCCTTCTATAACACAAGAGGATGCCATGCTGTGTAGCCACACAATTCTGATGTCTATAGCTTGTGGAAACATTTATCCTAGAGTACTGAATTTATGTCAGCCCATTTTCTCACTCCTCCTAACATTTCCTGAGTGGGAAACCCCAGGCATCACTGATGCCATCAATCTAGGAGGAGGTGGAGTTCAGAGAGGGTTGGTAGAGCTGTGATGATGGTGGGCATTCCCAATCAGCATGTCCATCACCTACCCAGTCCCATGTGGGGGGCTCTGCCTAGGGCCCCTATTCTGATTTCCTGATGAGAAGACTGTTTGACCCGCACAGGAGCCCCTGGGAATGGGGCACTCTGGCCTTGAGGCTCTTGACTTACCCCACCCTGTGCTGTTTTTTCTTGGGCAGCCTACACACAAGGGGGACGCCCCCCAAAACAGAATTATCTTTTGGAAGGCGGGCCCCTGTAGTACAGGCTTCCCCTGCTAGGAAAGTGTTCTAGTAACCCATCCACATCAGTGTACCAGCAAGCATTGCTGTGAGAGGATGCTTTCGGCTTCAGTGAATTTTTTTTTTGGAGATTCTTTCAATATGTTTGCCCATTTCATGATGGGTGATTTACACAAACAACCTGCCTATACCATGCTGAGTGTTCAGCCTTTTTTGACCAAAAACAGCATGACCCCTGTGCCCCACCCTCTCTATCTGCCCAATCTTGTCATGAGCGACTTGTTTTTGGTTTGTTTCCCTGAGTGAAAAAAGTCTCAAAGGGAAAAGTTTTGCTAATGTGGAAGAGGAAAAAACAAAAAACAAAAACAAAAAACCAGCAGAAGCACTAAAAGGCATCAAAATTGATGAGTTCAAAAACTGTTTTGAGCAGTGGAAAAATATCTCAATAGGTGTATTGCATCGAACAGAGAGTACTTGGAAGGTGACTGAAGTTTAAACATGTAAGAATAACTATACACTTTTTAATAAATAAATTCTGGGATTTTGGGGAGAAGGGTGTCCCCCTTTGTTGGGAGCCAACATCTATGGCTATACAGTTGAGGCCTATGAAGGCCCATGATGGAGATCTGCTTTTGACACAAAAGCATCAGTGACACCTATAGTGTTGGTATATGAATAGTGACCAGTTTGTATATGTGACATAAAAGCTTATATTATTTGAAAGTAAACCTTTTAAACAGTTAGGCTAAAATTTCAGGTAAAGGCTTACAGCAGAAAAACATTCTGTGCTTTAAGTTTTCATTTTTCTCTGATTCTCTGAGCCATTCTTAAGTCTCTGTTTCTCAGTAGTAACCATACAGCCTTTGTTTCTGTAAGCAGAAATTGCTTTAATAGTTTTGTTTTCCTGCCTCTAGCCAGGCATGACGTTCTTAGTTTCATTATGTGCCAAAACTCTTAGTCTGCCTCTGCCCCCCGGCCATCGTCATGGCAACTGTGCCTTTTCTTGTCCAAAGGTGTGACAACCACTATTTGATTTATTCACTTAGACCAGAAATTTTATAAGGAAGTTTAGAAAAATATATACATAGTTCAGTTATCCATATATAACACTATGTGAACTTGTACTTGCTACTTCACCTCCTTCTGCTTGAAATTTGCCCTCTAATATGCCTGTGTATGGTAGTGATAAAACCCAGTCACAGGCCTGTTGGAGAGTGATTCCTTAGTACTTTCACTTATTATTGGATATACTTTTACACTTTGGATTTCTACTTTGAGGCTTCGACTTCAGTGTCCGGCAGACTTCGATGGTAAAGTATGCATTGGGTGTGTCGAACACTGTGGTTAATGTTTCCTGCTTCTCACTCTTTAGCATTTTATAGAAGGCTCTGACATCGTGTCTCTGACAGGCTTTTAAGATCAAAGTTTAGAGCAATGCGAGACACCGAGACTAGCGCCTCTCTGTCTTCTTCTCTTAGGTATAATCTGTGCTTTATCTGCTTTATCAGTTTATCATTTGAAATTATATATTTGAAGTTTTATAAGAAATCATATATTAAATCATATAGTTGGATGCTAAAAATCATAGGTGTTAGTGATGATTTTGTTTTAAACGTGTGTACTCTGATACTAATCATTCTGTTTGGAGCATGTGGATCTTGTGATGCAGATTTGATATGATGTGTGTCACTAGATTCATATGCCCCCAGCAAAAATATTTTCACTACTAGAAGCTAAGATAATTAATATAAATCTTGATTGTTTTGTTAAATCATAGTAGGTTAGTAAAAAGGAAATTTTTACCTTAAGTAAAATTCAATGTAGTTTATAATATATAGATTAATCATTAGGTATTATAGAAAACAGTTTGCCATGCTATTGTTAAAATCATACACCTATTATTTTGATATACGCCTTGTAAGGCACACGGAGTTCTCATTGTCAATTGTCACCCTAAACAAAAATCTTTTGTGAAGAATGTTATGCATTATACAATTTGTAAGCCCCTAGCAAATATTTGATTATTGCTGAATATTGTAGAAAATGGTATATAAGGTGGAAGGAGTTTGAATAAAATTCGGACTCAGTCCTGATCAGACTGATCCCAGAAGAACTGCCTCCGAGTGGTTTCTTCTTGCCGTGTCCTGATTCCCTGAAGCAGGTCCAACTCCCCTCAGGTCGGGCTGGTCCCCGACACCCCTTGTACACTTTCTGGTATAGAGGGACTAGAGCACAGCTCTTCTTCACATCTTCACCACTGGCTTTAGCTGTAACGTATATAGGCTTTGTTAATGTTCCTGATTTTATGTTTAAATATTCCCTAAGCCAGCATTTATGTCAGCGGCTTCTAGCCCTCCCTAATCCTAGGCAAGATTCCTGAAGGATATGGATTTTAACATAATCAGGCATTTCTGCTTTCTCCTTGAGATTAACTTTGGACTCAGAGCCTTAGAAACTAATGAAAGGTTTGGTTCAAAGCCAAGGCCTTCTCCCTTTAGCTGTGGTGTGGACAGGATTGTGCCCCTCCCCCAAATTCATATGGTGAAATCCTAACCCACAGGACCTCAGAATGTGACTGTATTTGGAGATGGGGCCTTTGAAAAGGTAATTAAGTTAAAATGAGATCATTAGGGTGGGTTCTAATCTAATATGATGAGTTACCTTATACGAAGAAGAGGTTAGGACACAGACATGCAGAGGGAAGACCACATGAAGACACGGAGAAGACAGCTGTCTACAAGCCAAGGAGAGAGGCCTTGGTTCAGAAGAAACCAACACTGCTGACACTTTGATCTTAGACTTCTAGTTTTCAGGAATGTGAGAAAATACATTTCTGCTGTTTAAGCCACCGAGTCTGTGGTGCTTTTTATGACAGCTCTAGCTGACTAATAAAAGCCCCATACCACACAGCAGCTAGACCAGGCCTGCACTGAGCTGCTGCCACCCAGCCCCACACAGTGCCTCAGGGAACGGATACTGTAGGGTCCAGGCTGCCTATGGAGGCCTGTATACATGCCCAGTGCCTGTGAAGTCTATAGCACTCTCTACGGATCAGCACACTGGGTCCTGCTCATGCTCAAACCAGGTTTCACCAAGGGTAGGGATGACAGGGGATGGAGAGAGTAGAGACTTTCCACCTGGTATGTATGAGAAACTTGCCAGCCCAATATTTCACACAAAAGTGACTGTGAGTTCCTTAATACCTTGAAAGGTCACAGGAATCTTGGGGATGGCCTTTCATTTCCACTGTTGATGAGGCATGGTTGTGTTCCAGTCCTCAATGGGGACCCCTATTGCACGGCAGCTTTCCGTAACCCTGGGTTGTAGTCCCCAGGAATGACTGGGCAGAAGAGATCCAGGACACTGCAGGTTCAAGGCCAAGCTCACCAGGCCCGCACTGCTCAGAGGTCCCTGCTGCAAGTGGTACTATTACCTGGCCCCACACTTTTCTCTCATCCTCAGCTCTTTCCCTGCCTCAGGGAAGTTACTGAAAGGGCGGACCGAGAGTGGGAAGCCATTTTTCATCTTGTTCTTAAACCCTGACACAATGATCAGAAAGTAGAAGCTATGCTTTTGGAGAAATGCATACTTTAGGTAAATTTAACTTTACCGACTTTGTCTTTTCAGAAACAGACTTCCTGGTGCCAGGTATTAGAGATATCTCATAGTGGCAATCAAGCTTGCCTAAAGGGAATTTACAAGGCCTAAGACATCATACATTGGTCAAGGATTGTAAAAGTCATGAAACTTGCAATTACAAATGTCATGACCGCCCAGCGGGGGAGCAGGTGGGGACTCAGTCTTCCAGTAGAATGGGTTCTATCTACAGGGAAGCCAAGGATCTCCCGAAGCTACCCACTGGGAATGTCTAGGAGATAAGGGGAAGTGCACCGTCCACTAGCTCTAAGGAATGTCTTTTGGGAAGGTGCAGAATTAGAATCTTTGTCACGCCCTTCTCTAGGGGCTATGATAATGTGGGCGGGCATTAGTGGGTCTCTGTGTCACAGGTTCTCCAAGACACCCACAGATGGTAGATAAGGACGTCACGACAGTCACGTGCAACATCTCCAAGGAAAGGATTTAAGCCAAGGCTTTGGGGGGCTATGACGCCACACTCACCTAGAGTGTAGGCCCACTCCCTGTCTGAGGGGGGTGAACTTTTCTTAAATAAATCTTTTCTTCTCTCACCTCTGTGTGTTGCAATTCTTTGCATTTACTCGGATCTCTGGGTTGCCAGCGTGCACCTCCGGCTTTCCAGCCCCAGCGGTGCTGCACCTCTCCACCCTCACCCTGTCCGTACCCTAACAGTTACCTCCTAGTTAGGAAGGCACTGCTCCTTCCTCGCCTTTCCACATTCCTGGGACCCGCCAGCACTGCACAGAGAGGGAGGAAGTTGGAATTCGCGCAAGGTCAGTGAGAGGCAGACACAGCCCAGCACAGCGACTTCCAGAGCGAGGAGGGCGAGGAGAGGCTCCACTCTTTGGGGGCAGTCCATAGTAACCACAGCAGCGAAAAACAGCCAACGCTTCTCATTTTTGGTGTATTGTATAAATAACTATTCCTTTAAATACGTAGGCTATCACTGCCTTTCCTTTTAGTCTCTCGTCTCAGCTTTAGAGGACGTAGGGTTTGGGGGCAAATACCGTTCTGCAGCCAAGGTGGAGGAGCAGGAACACGTGAGCAGCCTGGAAGGGCCAAGCAACGAACGGATGCTCGCAGGAAGGAGCCCACTGGGGTGCTTTGCAGGCTAGATCTGCTCTAGAAACACTAGAAACCCTGACCAGGGAGTGTCCTCTCCCCCTAACGGCCGCCTTTGCCAACGCTGAGGGCGCAACTGGGAGGGTACAAATGCCCTCCTTGCTCCTCCTCTTAGGAAGCTAGATTCTCTGGTGGGGGAATGTCTGTGCCTATCCATTCTGAAGGGTAAGTATGATAGCAGCAGATTATTTTAATTTTTCCTTCGTCTGAGTACATTTTTATCTGTCTTTCATTCTTGAAGTGTATTTTTTTCTGGCTGACAGTTCTTTTCTTTCAATAATGGAAAAATGTGCTACTTCCTTACGGCCGTGAGTTTCTTATGAGAAATCTATTGTCACTTGCAACGTTTTCCCCCTACAAATAAGGTGTCATATCTTTCTCATAGCTTTCAAGACTTTTTGTCTTTAGTTTTTAGAAATTTGACTATCATGTCCCATGGAATGTCTCTGTGTTTGTCCTGTTTGGTGTTTGCTAGACTAAGCTTCTTGAATCTGTAGGTTTGTCTGTTGGTAAGTTTTCAGTCATTTTTCTTCAAATATTTTTTCAGAGCCACCTCTTTTCTACTCTCCTGCAACTCCAGTGGCAAGAACATTAGGTATTCTGTTATAGTCCTATTTTTCTCTCTGTTGGTCATACGTTCAGTTGTTCATATTGTTGTTCTATCGTCAAATTCACCAATTCTTTTCTTCATTAGTTGAGCCCATCATTTGGTGTATTTAAAGCAGTCAGTATACTTTATCTTTAGTGTAGTTTTAGATTTACATAGTATAGTTTTAGATTTACAAAATAATTGAGCAGATAGTACAGACTTCCATTTGCCCACTCCACTTTCTTGCCAGTTTCCCCTGTTGTTAATGTCTTGCATTATTGTGGTACATGTATTACAATTAATGAACCATTATTGATGCATTATTATTAACAACAATGCATATTTTGCATTAAGTTTCACTCAGTATTGTACAACTCTCTGGGTTTTGACAAATGCATAAAGGAATACACCCTTACAACTTCATACAGAATAATTTTATCACCCTAAAAAATTTTGTGCTTCAATTATTTATCCCTTGTCTCCTTCCCCTAAATTTCTGGCAAACACTGATCTTTTTACCATCTTTGTCTTTTCCAGAATGCCAATAGTCAGACTCATACAGTATGTAACCTTTTCAGATTGACTTCTTTCACTTAGCAATAAGCATTTGACATTATACTGTCTTTTTTCTTTTTTTTTTTTTGAGATGGAGTCTTGCTTTGTCACACAGACTGGAGTGCGATGGCGCAATCATAATTCATTGTAACCTTGAGCTCCTGGGCTCAAGCAGTCCTCTCACCTTAGCCTCCTGAATTGCTAGACTACAAGTGCACACCACTATGACAAGCTAACTTATTATTGTTGTTGTTATTGATAGAAACTGTGTCTCTCTGTGTTGCCTAGGCCAGTCTGGAACTTCTGGCCTCAAGTGACCCTCCCACTTTGGCCTCCCAAAGCACTGAATTACAGGTATGAGCTACTGTGCTCAGCCTCTTCTGTGTCTTTTCATGGTTTGATAACTCATTTCTTTTTGTCCCTGAATAATAATTCATTGTATGAATCTACCAATTTGGCCTCTATCCAGCTATTGAAGCACATCCTGGTTGCTTCAAGTTTGGAGAAATTATGACTAAAGCAGATATGAACATTCATGTGCAGGTTTTTGTGTGAACATAAATTTTCAACTCAGTAGAGTAAAGAACTAGGAGTGCAACTGCTGGATTGTAAGGATGGTAAGAGTATGTTTTGCTTTGTAATGACTAACTTCCAAATTGTCTTTCAAAGTATTTGCACAATTTTGTATACCCATTAGCAATGAATGCATTCCTGTTGCTCCACATCTCCACCTGAATTTGGCATTGCCTTTTTTTTTTTTTCCCACTCTAATAGCTGTGTAATGGTATCTCATTGTTCTTTTAATTTGCAATTCCCTAATGAGTATAATATTGAGCATCATCTCATATGCTTATTTACCATCTGTATATCTTCTTTAGTGAGGTGGCTGTTAGGATATCCTGCTATTTTTAAAATCATGTTGCTCATTTTCTTATTGTTGAGTTTTAAGAATCCATTGTATATTTTGGATACAAGTCCTTTACTGAGTATGTATTTTGGAAATATTTTTCCCATCTGTGGCTCCCCTCTTCATTCTCTTAACAGTTTCTTTAGCAGCAGCAATAGTTTTTAATTTTAATAAAATCAAACTTATCAATTTATCTTTCATGCATTGTGCTTTTGGTTGTATCTAAAAACTCATTGCCAAACCAGTTAACTAGATTTTCTCCTATGTTATCTTCTAGAAATGTTATGGTTCTGCATTCTACATTTAGATCTCTGATCATTTTGAGCTAATTTTTGTGAAAGGTGTAAGGTCTGAACATAGATTCTCCTTTTTTATAACGTGGGTGTACACTTTTTAAGCACCACTTGTTGAAACGACTATACTTTTTCATTTAATTATCTTTGCTTCTTTGTCAAAGCTCATCTGACTATATTTGCATGGTTCATAAAGTTGCATTTTCACTTAGTTCAAAATATTTTTTGAATTTCTTGAGACTTCATTGATCCATGTTATTTAAAAGTATATTGCTTAATCTCCAAGTATTTTGAGATTCTCCAGCAATCTTTCTGTTATTGATTTCTAGTTTAATTCCATTGTAGTTTGAGAGCAGACATTGTACAATGTCTGTACTTTTAAATGTGTTAAGTTGTATTTTTTATTTATTTATTTTTGAGATGGAGTCTCACTCCGTCGCCCAGGCTGGAGTGCAGTGGCACGCTCACAGCCACCACAGCCTCAACCTGCTGGGCTTAGGTGATTCTTCCATCTCAGTCTTCCAAGTAGGTGGAACTACAGGTGCACGCTACCTTACCCAGTTTATTTTCTTACTTATTGTAGAGATGAGGACTCACCAAATTGCCCAGGCTGGTCTCGAACCCCCGGGCTCAGGCAATCCTCTTGCCTCGGCCTCCCAAAGTGCTGGGATTACAGGCTGAGCCACCATGCCCAGCTGTTAAGTTGTATTTTATTGCCAGAATGGAATCTATCTTGGCGAATGTTCCATGTGAGTTTGAAAACAATGTGTATTGTTGTTAAATAAAGTATTCTATAAAGGTCAATTAGGTATGGTTCAGTGATCATGCATTCAGTTCCACTATATCATTACTGATTCTGCCTGCTGGATCTGTTAGTGATAGAGGAATGCTGAAATCTCCAACTATGATAGTGGCTTCATTTATTTCTCCTTGCAGTTCGATCTCATTTTTGACACATGTATCTTGATGATCTGGTTGTTAGGCAAGTACAGATTATGAACTACTTTGTCTCTTTTTGCCATTATGGAATGCTCCCCTTTATCCCTGATAATTTTCTTTGCCCTGAAGTCTACTTTGTCTAAGCTTAATATAGATACTCTGACATTATTTTAATGTTAGCATGACATATATTTTTTCATCCATTTATTTTTGTGTGTTAAAATATATAAAACATAAAATGTATTATTTAACAATTTTAAGTACTGTGTTCAATGAAGTGGCATTAAGTACATTTGCATTATTGTGCAACCATCACCACCATTTATCTCCCGAACTTTTACATCTTCCCACACTGAAACTCTGTATTCATTAAACAGTAGCTCTCCATTTCCTTTCTGGCCCAGCCACGGATTCTATTTCTATCTCTATTAATTTGACTATTTTGGGTAACTCACATAAGCAGAATCATATAATCTTTGTCCTTTTGCATCTGGCTTAGCATAATGTCTTCAAGGTTTATCCAATGTTGTAGCATGCATCAGAATTTTGCTCCTTTTTAAAGGCTGATTAATGTCACATTGTGTGTGTAACCAAAATGTATTTATCCATTTATGCATCAATGGACCCTTTTTGGTATTGTGACTAATGCTGTTATGAACATTTATGTAAAATATGTTTGAGTCCATACTTTCAATTCTTTGGGGTATGTACCCAAAAGTGGAATTGCTACTTCATATGGTAATTCTAAGTTTGTTTGTTTTTTGAGGCACTGTCATGCTTCTTTCCACAGCAGCCACACCATTTTACATTTCTACCAGCAATGCTCAGGGGCTCCAGTTTCTCTACATCTTCATCAATGCTTTTTTTTTCCTGAAGTTTTTTTTTTTTTGGCAATAACCACCCTAATGTGTATGAAGTGGTTTCATTGTGGTTTTGATCTGTATTTTCTTTATGATTTGTAACGTTGAACATATTTTCATATGCTTATTAACCATTTGTATAAATAAATATATATATATATATTTATTTATTTATTTGAGTTGAAGTCTCACTCTGTCACCCAGACTGGAGTGCAGTGGCACGCTCCCCGCCACTGCAATCTTGACCTGCTGGGCTTCGGTGATCCTTCCGCCTCAGCCCTCCAAGTAGCCAGAACTACAGGCGTGCGCTACCACGTCCGGCAAATTTTTGATTTTTACTGTAGAGATGAGGTCTCGCCGAGTTGTCCGGGTGGGTCTCGAACCCAGGGGCTCAGGCAATCCACTTGCCTCGGCCTCCCAAAGTGCTGGGATTACAGGCTGAGTCACTGAGCCTGACTCTATTTGCATATTTTATTTGGAGAAATGTCTATTCAAACCCTCTGCCAATTTAAATAGAGTTTTTGTTATAGTTAGTGGTGGTGTTGAGTTGTGGGAGTTTTAAAATATATATCCTAGATATTGATTCCTTACCAGGTATACAATTTGAAAACATTTTTTCCCATTCTGTGGGTTCTCCTGTCACTCTCTTGATAGTGTTCTTTAATGCACAAAACCTTTTCATTGATGAAGTCAATTGGGGAGAATTGACATATTAACAATACTGCTTTTTGCAACCTACCAACAATTATGTATGTCTCCATTTTTTAAGTTTTGGGTTTTTCTCATCAACATTTTGCAGTTTAGTGTACATATCTTTCTTATCTTTTCTAAAAATTTTCACTATTTACTATATTTTGATGCTATTAATGGTATTGTATTTATATTAAATTTTCAAGTGTTCATTGGTACTTAACAGAAAAGATGTTTAACATCATTAGTCATTAGTAAAATGAAAATGAAAATCACAATGTGATGTCACTTTACTAGGATGGTTATAATTTTTTTAAATAGAAAATAATCAGTGTTGGCAAGGATGTGGAGAAATTTGATTTTTGTACACTGATCTTGCATCCTTGTGAAACTCACTTATTCTCGTAGATGTTGGTGGATTCCATTGGCGTTTCTATATAGATTATCAAGTTTCTGTGAGTAAAGGTAGCTTTATCTATCCTTTTCAATATGAATGTCTTCTGTTTCTTTTGTTTCCATTATTGCATTAACTAAAATATTCAGTACAATGTTGACTGGAAGTAGTGAGAGTGAACCTCCTTGTCTTATACTAATCTTTTTGGAGAAAAGCATTAGTCTTTCACAATTAATATGCCATTTTATAATATGTATGTTTTTCATAGATGCTATTTACCAGGTTGAGAAAGTTGTCTTCTATTTCTAGTCTACTGAGAACTTTTACAGCCTATACTCTTTAGCTCATGGCCTCATTCCTTTATCTTCAAATACGGCAATGTTGCATTACCCTGCTCATTCTTCTGAAGTCACATCTCCCTCTGCCTACCTACTCTCTTCCATCTTTAAAGACCCTTATGATTATATGGGGCACATTCAGATAATTCAAGATAATCTCTTTAAGATATCTGATTAGCAACATGAACTCCAGCTGTGATTTTAATTCTCTGTTGCCATGTAACCTAAGACATTCAAATGTTCCAGGAATTAGGACATGGATATCCTTGGAGGGCCTTTTTTCTGACTTCCATTGATGTATTATTAAGATATGTGTTGCTTAAATTCCAACAATATTAATATTATTAATGCCATTGTGATCAGACAGCATACTTTGCATGACTTGAATTCTTTTATATTTATTGAGGCTAATTTTATGGTAAGGAATATGGCCTCTCTCGATAAGAGTTTCATGAGTACTTTAAAAATTATGTACTGGCATTGTAGGGTGGAGTGTTCTATTAATATCATTAGGTCAAATTGATATTCTTACGAACTGCCTAAGTGTTTTATCAATTAGAAAGGAGTATTAAAATCTCAGAGTATAATTGTGGATTTGGTTATTTCTCCTTGAAGTTCTATCCTTCATTGTTTCATATACTGTGAAGGTGTTATTTTAAGCATAATCTTTCAGACTGTTATTTCCTCTTAATGAAATGTATAGTTATTTGAAATGACCCTCTTTATCCCTGGTAATAATCTTTGCTCTGAAATCTACTTTATTGGGTATTAGTCACTTAATCTTTATTTTGGTTAGTTTTAGACTGGCATATCTTTCTACATCTCTTAACTTTTAAACTATGTGTCCTTATATTTAATGTGTATTCTTATAGGCAGCATAGAATTATGTCCTATTTTTTTCTTTCCTGCTTTCTTTCTCTTTCCTCCTTCCTTCCCTTCTTTCTTTTCTTTCTTTCTCTCTTTCTGGCAGGTGGTCTCTCTTTTGCCCAGGCTAGAGTGCAATTATAGCTCACATAACCTTAAACCTCTAGGTTCAAGCAATCCCCACACCTCAGCCTCCTAAGTCATTAGGACTACAGATGCATGCCACCACACCTGGCTGATTTTTATAGAGATAGCATCTTGTTACATTGCCCAGGCTGGCCTCAAACTCTTTACTTCAAGTGATCCTCCTGTTTCAGCCACCCAAAGTGCTAGAATTATAGGCATGAGCCACAACGTCCAGGCTGATTTTCTTTTTCTTAAATCCAGTCTGACATTTTATGACTTGACTGGAGTTCTTAGACCATTTACATTTAGTTTGATTAAGTCTATCATCTTCTATATATGAATTCTATTATTCTGCTTCTATTTTTGTATCTATTCTTTGTTTTGTTTTTTCTTTTTCTACCTTCAGATTCTTTATGATTCCTTTGCAGTTTATTATATGTAACTTTTTATTTTAATTATTGTTTTAGGGCTTTAGTATTCACCTATAATTTATCTGCTACATTCAAAGGAGTGGGGCTATGCAGATCTCTGGAAATCTCTCTTTAAAACCTGCCAGTTTACTTTCCTGTGAATTCTCACTGCCTTCATCTCCATGGAGTCTCCACTGAATTTCTTAATTCAGGAAATTTGTTGGGCTTTACCTGGAATTCCCCCTCAGTCCCCTGCAACCCACTCTGAGGCCTGGGAACTCTTTCAAAGAAGAAAGCTGCAACAATCTTAGGACTTAGGTCATTTAGTTTCCATTTTTCAGGGATCCCTGTCCTTCATTGTTCAGTGTCCAGTGTTTTGAAAACCATTGGTTCATACATTCTATTTTTTGTTGTTGTTTTAGGTAGGACTATAAATCTAATCCATGTTACTCCATCTTGGCTAGAAGTTCATCTATTGAATTTTTATTTCAGATCATTTGTTTTTTAGTTCTAGAATTCCTATCTGGTTCCTTTAAAAAATAATTTATATTTCTATACTGAGATGTCCAATTTGCTCATTTATTATGAGAATACTTTAATGTCCTTAGGCATAGTTTTGAAAGCCACTTCAAACTCTGTCTTCCAGGTGGTGTACAGCAGCTAAAATCTCTATCCACCCTAAAATGGCTTGGATTTTTGGTTCAGATGTCAGACAGCTATATTAACTGATTTTATGTGCAAAATTTGAAGCTCCCCCCACGTACATCTTTCTTGGATTTCTGCCCTCACTTTCTAGCTGTTGTAGCAGCCTCAAACTTTATCCTCTGGCTCAGCTAGTAAGATTATTTGTTACTACCTGAGTTGTAGCTGCCCCACAGTGCTAGCTGGGATCTGCCCACAGATAAAAAACAGAAAACTCACTCTGCCACTCCCTTCTTCCAAGTGTTTGACTCTCCTCCAGTTTATACTTACATCAGTTCCTTCATACAGTTGGTTTTAATTTTTCAGTATTTTTCAGATTTCATAGTTGCTATAAACTATAACATTGGCAGGTTTGGTGCTTGGTGAGGACTTTCTGGTTCATAGATGGTGCCTTCTTATTATGTCCTCACATGGTGGAAACGGTAAGCAGCCTGTCTCAAACCTGTTTTATAAAGCCCTAATCCCAGGCATGAGAACTTGGCCTTCATGACCTAATTACCTCCCAAAGGTCCCCACCTCTTAATGCCATCACTTTGGGGGTTAAGATTTCAACATACAGGTTTACCTTGTTTTTTGGCACATCACTTTATTCTGCTTCACATATAATGCATTTTTTACTAAATGAAGGTTTGAAGCAATCCTGTATAAAGCAAGTCTATCAGTGGCATTTTCCAACAGCATGTACTCACTTCATGTCTCTGTGTTAGATTTTGATAAGTCTTGCAATATCTCATCATTGTTATATTTTTTCATGCTGATCTGTGGTTAGAGATCTTTGATGTTACTATTATAAATGTTTTACGGTACTACAAACTGTACCCATAAGAAGTCAAACAATTGATAAATGTTGTGTGTATGTTCTGACTACTCCACTGACTGGCTAGTCTCCTGTCTCTCTCCATCTTCCTGGCCTCCCTGTTTCCTGAAACAATATTGAAAGTGGGCCAATTGATAACCCTAAAACAGCTTCTAAGTGTTCAAATGAAATGAAGAGTCACACGACTTTCATTTAAAATCAAGCTAGAAATGATTAGGCTTAGTGGAGATAGGTTGAAAGTTAGGCTCTTGCACCAAACCAAATTAACAAAGTTTTGAATTGAAAGTAAAAGTTATTGAAGGAAATTTCAAATGCTACTCCAATGAACACACAAATGATTAGAAATTGCCTTATTGCTGATATAGAGAAAGTTTTAGTGGTCTAGATAAAAGATCAAACCAGCTGCAACATTCCATTAAGCCAAAGCCTAATCCAGAATAAGGCCATAACTTTAATCCTATGATGGCTGAAAGAGGTAAGGAACCTGAAGAAGAAAAATTTGAAGCCAGAAGAGATTGGTTCATGAGGTTTAAGGAAATATGCCACCTGGATAACATAAAAGCACAAGGTGAAGCACAGAAGTTGTAGCAAGGTATCCAGAAGAAACAGCTGAGATAATTGATGAATGTGGCAATAATAAACAACAGATTTTCAATGTAGACACAACAGCCTTTTTGCTGGAATATGATGCCATCCAGCACTTTCATAGCTAGAGAGGAAATGAAGTGCCTGGCTTCAAAGTATCAAAGGACAAGCTGACCCTCTGGGTAGGGGTTAATGCAGCTGTTTTTAAGTTGAAGCCAACTCTCATTTACTATTCTGAACATCCTAGGGTCTTTACGAATTATGTTAAATCAACTTTTTCTTTGCTCTGTAAATAGAACAACAAAGCCTGGATGAAAGGACATCTGTTTACAGCATGGTTTACTGAATATTTTAAGTACACTGTTGAGAGCTACTGCTCAGAAAAAGATTCCTTTCAAAATATTATTGCCCATTGACAATGCACCCAGTCAACCAAGAGCTCTGATGATGATGTACAAAAAAGTTAACGTTGTTTTCATACTGCTTAACACAATATCCTTTCTGCAGCCCATAGATCAAGAAATAATTTTTAACTTGTAAGTCTTTTTAAGAAATACATTTTGTCTCACATGTACCCCACAACTCTAAAATAAAAATAAAATGATTTAAAAATAAACATTAATATATAAAAGTCAAAAAAAGGACAAAAAAAAAGAAATACATTTTGTAAGGCCATAGAGAGTGATTCAGAGATGGATCTGAACAAAGTAAATTTAAAACCTTCTGGATTCACTATTCTAGATGCCATTAAGAACATTCATGATTCATGGGAGGAGGGCAAAATAACAACATTAACAGGAGTTTGGAAGAAGTTGAGTCCAACCTCCTGGATGACTTTGAGGAATTTAAGACCAGTAGAGGAAATAACTTCAGATGTGGTAAAAATATCAAGAAAACTAGAAGTGCAGCTTGAAGATGTGACTGAATTGCTGCAGCCTTATGATCAAACGAATTGAGCAAAGTAGGTAGTTTGTTAAGATGAAATCTACTCCTGGTGAAGATGCTGTAAACACTGTTGAAATGGCAACAAAAGAATTTAGAATATTACAATTTACTTGACAAAGCAGCAACAAAGTTTGATAGGACTGACTTCAATTTTGAAAGAAGTTTTACCGTGAATAAAATGCTATCAGACAGCATCACATGCTCTAGATAAATCTTTCACAGAAGGAAGAGTTGATGCAACAAACTTCATCATTGTCTTATTTTAAGAAATTGTCACAGCCACCCTTCCCTGATCAGTCAGCAGCCATCTACTGAGGCAAAACCCTCTACCAGCAAAGTGATTACAACTCCCTGAAGGCTCAGATCATGATTAGCATTTTTGAGCAATGAAGTGTATTTAAAGTCTACACACTGCTTGTATAGACATAGTGCTATTACACACTTAATAGACTACAGTATATTGTAAGTACAACTTTATGCACTGGGAAACTAAAAAAAAAAATCACTTAACTTGCTTTATTCTGGTGGTGGTCTGGAACCTAACCCACAATGTCTCTGAGATATGCCTGTATAAATAAATTTAGTGAATATAAGCATTCAACCCATAGTGAACATCTTAGCTTATGATTTGCATTTCTTTTCTTAAATGTGAGTTTGAACATTTTTTCATATTTAGAATTTATCTTTTCCTCTATATAGTTTATACCTGTGCCCATTATTTCTATGTTTCCCTATATTTCTATGTTTTCCTATATATTTTTCTTTCCTTTTAATTTTGAAACAATCTTGAATCTTCAGGAAAGTTGTAAGTGCAGTACCAAAAAACTCATGTATATACTTCACCCAATTTAAGTTTCACCAATTGTTCTAATAATGTCACACATAGGAAAATAACCTATCTAGGGTCATGTAGTTTATACCTAGTTGTCAGATTTGTCCAGATTCCTTCAGTTTGTAACAGTTTCTCGGTTTCCTGGCCTTTGATTACCTCAATATTTTTGAGGAGTATAATCCAGTCACTTGGTAGACTATACCTGTTTTCTCTGCCTGATATTTGGTTTAACTTTGATTAAGATGGTGTCTACCATATTTTCCACTCATTTTTTTTACCTTTATAATTGATAAATATTTGGTAGGGAGATGCTCAGAGACTATACTACATACCATTCCCTCATTTTACTTTCTTCCACTAGTTTTAGTACCCACTGGTGTTTCTTGTCTGAATTAATCATTACTATGATGATAATCAAGTGGTACTTTATTGATTTCATTATTCCTTCTACATTTATTGATATTATTCTATAAGAAAAAGCATTCTCTTCTCTCCATTTAGTACAGACTTATGGATTTCAATTTTATGCAATATTGTACAATCCATTACTATCATTTTAATTCTTACATTGTCCCGGATTCTGCCAATAGGAGTCTCTTTAAATGTCTTTAAACTGTGTTTTTGACATCATCTCGTTGTTCTTTGAGCACTTATTTAATGTATCACATACAAAAAAATATTGCAGGCTCACATTGTAATTTCCTTGTCCCAGTCCTGCAGTCAGCCATTTCTCCAAGAACACTGGGTTCTTTTAGTGAAGAACGGTTTTAGAAACCAAAATGTAAAAACCATCTATGCTTATTACTACTAGTTTATTACTGCTATCATGCTCTCCCAGTAGACAGAGCTAGGAAGTGTGTGTGTGTGTGTGTGTGTGTGTGTGTGTGTGTATGCACTTTCGTATATTTCTTTCTTTTACTTCTTGGTTGAAACAGAAAATCATGAACTCACATGCCAATTCCAATCCAATACCATAGTGCTTATTTCTATTTCCCACCCCCGTATCTTTAAACTCATTCTACCTAAAGCAGGAGTTGCCTTTTACTTCATGAAAAAAGAAAATCTTTCCTAGTATGTGCTCTTTACATTTTATTTTACAAATCATTTAACACTTAAAATATAATTCAATATATTAGTATATTTTGAGACTTACAGTTTTTATTAGACTCATTCCTTCTTGCAATTTTTGCTTTTCCTATCTTGTTTTTTATGTAATTTATTTCTTTAGTACAATCTCAAAGATAATTTTGAGTATAAAAGCTATCCTGCTCATAGAAAGATGAGCTGTCCTTACTTATCCCCAAGCAGAAAGATTCCTGACATCTTATCCTTTCTCTCTCAGTTCAGAGGGAAAGAGCTCTACATGGGCCACAGAGAGTGCTCTATTGCCCCATGCTAACGGCAATCACCAAGCAAAGAAGGCTTATATAGTCTCCTTTGAAAGCCATCTATGCAAGTTGCTCATGGCCAATGAAATTACCATAAGAGCAATTGCTGAGTCCACATGCTTGATCATCAAATTCCAAATTAAGCTTTGATCCTCAACTCCAACTTTCAAACCTGTATCAAAGCACACTTGAGAAGCAGTAAAATGGTGTTTGTGGATAGTCTACATCATCTGGAACTTCCTGAGGTGTCTCCTTTGAGCTGTGGTTCTTGAGTATTTGACTATTTTGACTCTTCTGAGAATATGGAAGCTACCAACACATTGCCCAGAAACGTGCAGTTCATGTAAGAACAAGGTCATGAAACTGGGTGCTAGGTCCAGAAACATATTAACAGTAAATGTCAGTTTCCTCATTAGCTACTTATGAAATCCTTGAATGTATTCCAGAGGGGAGGAGGTGGGAATAAGGGGAAGGGGATACCCCAGAACTGTGGAGGATAAGAAACTATAAGCCAGCCACTTATTCTGGCAAAATCCTTTAGATCCATTTATCTGTATTAGTTTAATAGGTAACTATGGTCAGACAGATGGTTGGTGAAAGCTATTAGTTAACAAGACAGTCAAAATCTAGTTAGTAAAGATAAGTTAGGTGAGCAGGTGGGCAGTAGTTAGAATGTTGCACGGACAAGCAAACAACCAAGTTGAGGTTAGAGCCCAAAGAGAAGGCTCATATTGAGTATCTCCACATTTATTAGAGTGGAATCACCTGCTCTTAATAGGACTCCCCATACTGCCAAATTGTAACAGCCTGAATACATTTCTTGTTTGTTTTTGCTTGAGTTGGAGTCTCACTCTCTCACCCAGGTTGGAGGACAGTGGCTCGCTCCTGACCTGCTAGGCTCAGGCAATCCTTCTGTCTCAGCCTTCTGAGTAGCTAGAACTACAGGTACATGCCACCATGCCCAGCTAATTTTTTGATTTACTGTAGAGATGAGGTCTCGCCAAGCTGCCCAGGCTAGTCTTGAACCCTCAGGCTCAGGCAATCTCTCACCTCGGCCTCCCAAAGTGCTGGGACTATAGGTGTGCACCACCGTGCCTGGCCTTCCTGAATACATTTCTAAGCAAGTGGGAAGAAACCCTGGAGATACCTGGGCCTTCAGTGAGGTTTCTATTTGCTAGAAACAAAAATAGCTGCTAAGTAGCAAACCAAAAAGCCTGTGAAAGCTCCTACAAATTTGTTGTAAGGAAATAATGTTTCTCACAGAAAAGTTTACACTTAAGATGTTCTATACATTGGTGTAAGTACTTTCCATTTACTAACTTACCTAACCCTTCCTAGAACCCTATGGGGTAGGTAATGTTATTACCATCATTTGGCAGATGAGGAAACAGAAGAAGAGATGTTAAGGCAATTGCCCCACACCACACAATGAATATGTAACAGATCTGGGATTTGAGCCCAGGGAGACTTGTGCCAAGGTCTGTATCCTTAACCACTATACCAAGGTTCAGCAAACTTTGGCCCATGGGCCAAATCTGCCTGAGTCTGTTATTCAGTAGTCCATGAGCTAAGAATGGTTTTTACATTAGATTTTTTTTTTTAAGTGACTGTAATTCCAGCACTTTGGGAAGCCAAGGCAGGAAGACTGCTTGAGTCCAAAAGTTTGAGAGCAGCTAGGGAACATAGTGAGACCTTGACTCTACAAGAGACCAAAAAATTAGCTGGGCATGGTGGCACATGTATTTCCAACTACTCGGGAAGCTGAGGTGGAAGGATCACCTGTGTCCAGAAGGTCAAGGCTGCAGTGAGTTGTGATTGTGCCACTACACTCCCCCCCCACCTTAGGTGGCAGTGGGACCTTGATTTTTTTAAAAAGTGACAAAAATCAGTATATGGATATAGCCTGGAAGGTTAAAATATTTACTATGACCTTTCATAGAAAATGTTTGCCAACCCCTACACTATACCATGGTTGCCATGGAAGTAAGCAACCAACGTACTAGGAAGTAAGCAACCAACGTAAGGTGTGTTATATACAAATAGCTCCTGGGTTTCATATAAATTAGGCATGGCACACTCAAGCTGCTTAGGCTCCCCATTTAGACATTTCAGGATATGAAAGATGGGTTGTTTTCTTACTGGGTGCATTTTATGGTAAAGTACAATGAGCATTACTGTTCCCAGCTGCATCTTTAAAATTAATTCAGGTTGTGCTAAATGTAAAAGCAAAGTACTTGAACACTGTATTTTTGGTGTAAATAATTGTTTTTAGAAAAATGTGTGGCTGACAAAAGCACTGCTTGGCTTCTTTATTGAAAAGGCAACTCAGTAACAATGGACATAACCATTAATATATTTCAGGATATGGTAGAGGAAAATGTGGGTAGTGTGATGTTTTAAATATGTCAAACATTATTTCACATAAAATATATAATGTATTAAGATATGAAAAGACCACAGTGATTTACAATAAGAAATAAGTCATAATGGTTATTAAATTAAGGATTTTGATTGTTGAATTTGATTCTGTTGGGTTCCAACAAAGAAGTTAAACACAGGAATTATCTATCATGTAACATATACATAAAACTCCCACAGCTCAAGGACTCTTCGTTCATACATTTAATTCTGTATACCTGATTTATTCAGAGTATTTGTAATGTTTTATAAAACACATATTCTACAGTGGCTAAATCCATAGGATATGTTTTATATGTAATAATTTTTAAAATCACAATGTAAACTTTTTCCCTAAAGAAAAACATTTCTCTATATTTTCTATACTGTTTCTCACTATGTGAATTCCCTGAAATATAATCAAGTATGTTTTGCAGAAAATTTTCAGAAAAATCAAACATTTATAAGGTTTTACTCTACTCTTAATTGCAATATGTCTGATTTATGGATAAGGCTTCTAGACACTCAGGATGTTGAAAGGAGTTTCAACTCTTGTATGAATTCACCAACATACAATAAGCGCTGACCTCCCACTGGAAGGCATCTACATTCTTACAGTAAAAAGAATAGCAGAGAATACAAAGAGTTGCTATGGAGACTTATGTTTCAGACCTAGAAGTGAATGACGTCACTTATGCTCACATTCCACTGACCAGATCTCTTTCATATGGTTTGGTGGATCTAAGAGAGACAAAAACATAGGCTACCTATTTGCCCAGCAGGAAAAAAAAAAAATCTATGCTGATGAAGACACTGCCAAGGCTTCTCTCTGCATGAATTCTCTGATGTAAGTTCAAAGTTGACTTCTGGTAGAAAGATGTCCCACATTCAATACACCCAGGGTTCCTTCCCTGGATAAACCTTTGGTCATACTGAAACCATCCCTAAGCCTCATAAAATTAACCAAAGAAGAGAGGGGAAAAAGTGAAAATAAATCAAGCTTGCAGCATACTCAACATGAATCATTTGGTTAGCCTGCAATCTGATCAGCCCCATTGTTGTTTGGTGCCTACTGCCCAAAGATCACAGCTCTAACATATATTATAGTTCTCCTTAACTGCTCTATAGGTAACAACTTGAACAATATGAAATGTAAATTTTTATTCTGAATTATTCTTTCAGGTCCTGTACACCAATAAAACAACTGATACCTGCTGGTCTGAAGGACCCCATGAGGAACACTCACCAAAGAATGCAGTTTCCACATTGTGATTTCATCTTTCTTACCCCAACTAATCAATGACCCCAATTTCCCAGTCTCTTGCCCTCCATGATTCCTTTAAAAGACATCACCAGAACTCCTTGGGGAGATGGATTTGAGGGTCCTCTCTGATCTCCTTGCTCAGCAGCCTGCAATCATTAAACTCCTTCTCTGCTGCAAACCCTGCTGTTTCAGTACACTGGTGTGTTACTTCACAGTAGGCTTATAAACCTGTCCTATAAAAATACTAAGGGCTCTGCATTATGGAGAGGGTTTTACCTCACAATTTTTACAGTGTTTCTCTTCAGCATGTTTTCTCTGATGTATGCCAAGCGTTGGTTTCTGGCTGAAGGTCTTCCCACATTCACTACATTTATAGGGCTTCTCCCCTGAGTGAATTCTCTTATGTCTAACGAGGGTTGAACTATCATAGAAAGATTTTCCACACTCATTACATTGATAAGGCTTCTCTCCTGTGTGCATTCTCTGATGTACATTGAGGGATGCCTTCTGGCTAAATGTTTTCCTACATTCTCTACATTCATAGGGTTTCTCCCCTGTATGAAGTCTCTGATGTTGGATGAGCTGTGCCTTTTGGCAGAATGTTTTCCCACATGTGTTACATTCAAAAGGTTTCTCCCCTGTATGAATCCGCTGATGTTTACCAAGACTTGACTTCTCAGAAAATGTTTTCCTACATTCAACACATTCATAAGGCTTCTCCCCTGTATGAATCCGCTGATGTTTACTAAGAGTTGACTTATCAGAAAACATTTTCCTACATTCAACACATGCATAAGGCTTTTCTCCTGTATGAGTTCTCTGATGATTAAGGAGAATTGACTTCCCACAGAAGGTCTTCCCACATTCTCTACATTCATAAATTTTATCCCCTGTGTGAAGTCTTTGATGTCTTCTGAGGGCTGACTTTGTATAGTATGTTTTCCCACATTCTTTACATTCATAGGGCTTTTCTCCTGAGTGTATTCTCTGGTGTACAGTGAGTTTTGACCTTATACTGAAGGATTTCTTACACTCATTACATTTATAGGGTGTTTCTCCTGTGTGAGATCTGTAATGCACAGTCAGGTCTGACTTTTGGGAGAAAGATTTTTCACATTCACTACATCTGTAAGGCTTCTCCTGTGTGTGCGTCCTTTGATGTTGACGGAGGGCTGAGTCCTGGTAGAAAGTTTTCTCACACTTATTACATTCATAGGGTCTCTCTCCTGTGTGTGTGCTCTGGTGTACTGTGAAGTTGAACTTCCGGAGCAAAGTTTTCCCACACACATTACACTCATGGTATTTCTCACCCATGTGAATTCCATGTTTCTTCCAGACTGACTTATCATAGGTTTCTCCATATTCATTAAATTCACAGTTATTATTCCTTGAATAAACTGCCTGATGAAGAAAAAGGTTTGACTCATCCCTGCAGGTTTTCTCACATCCACTATAATCAGGAAGTTTCTCTCCTGTGTGAGTTCCCTTATGTGTAATGAAGACAGCATTTTCATGGAAAGCTTTAATGCATTCATTGTTTTCAAATAGTTCCTCTACAGTGCAAATCTCTTGTTGCCAAATAAAGCCCTCATTATGATAGATGTTCTCATTTTTATTAAATTCATTACATTTCTCTCTAGTGTGAATTTTCTCATGATTAGTACCAGGATTACCCTTCTCACACCAAATGGCATCATCAGATTTCTTTCCTAAAGAGTTTCTATCATTAGTGGTGAACTCTGACCTATTTGTCAAACTGATTCCACGTAGGTTGGATGTAATGGGCATTTTTCTTGAAGGAACAGAGTCTATGCATAGGTCAAATGTTTTTCTTAATATGTTCTGTCCATCTGTAATCTCTTTTTTGTTATTGATAAATATAGCTTCCCATAAATGTCTATCTTGGTTTTCTTTGCTCTCAGTCATGCCATCAACTTCCAATTCTTCTAGAAATAAAAAAATTAAACATACCCGTGAATCTGAAACTACTTATAAAATTGAGCTAATGAACAAATGCTCTTTACATATCTGACCTTTTGGTTTCAAACTCAGTCTTTTAGTATAAAAGTAATACCAAATAGCTTCATGAATATACCTTTCCAAATGGACAGAAGGGGTGAAATAAACACAAGAAATAGAGAATAGAGGATAAGGATTCGGCAAGAGTGGTTGAATTATGATGAGTGGAATTCATAAGATATAATTAACCAGAAAAATATATGGTAAATATGACATGGAAAACAAGTAGACCAGGTTACACCAAGAAATTATCAGAGAAACAAACACATGTAAAACAGGTGGGTTAGAATCCACATGCTGACCGTATTAATCTCACCTTCAGAATTAAGCTACTTGTACACTCTACCACCTTGAACCTAGTCTAGAGCACTGTTGTTTTTCTTAATTGATTTCATTGCTTCTCCTCCCGCTTTCCCTCTAATGGACTCTCTTATGGCAATCAGCTTTCAGTATCTTTCTTCCACTAATATGTATGTTCCATGAGACCAAGGGACTTTATTTCATCCTCTACTGTATTCCTTTCATTTAGAACATAACTGGCATATGGAGCAATCAATTAATATTGGTAAAATGAATAAACAGATGTAATATACCTAACCTAACCCTAACCCTTACCTGGGTAATGCTGGCTTGTGAATTCTTCCTCTAATATCCATGGGGCTTCTTGCTGAAACCTGAAGATCCCCTCGGGTTTGGTAATGCAATGCCCTGATAATGGAAATGACACAGGGCACAGGAAAAGTTGCTTGGCTTTGGGAAATCAGAAGAAAAAGCTTGGTCCCACTTCAGAAGCTGTACAATGAAGGGGCCTACCAGAATCTTTTGATGGGACAAATAAACAATATCCTTGGTGTCCAAACTGAAATATATTATCCTCTATAAAAGATCCATATGGTTTGGTAACTAAGACAATACATCCTTGATGCTGTTACTCAGAGAACCTCTGCTTACCCAGTGAAAGGAGGATGTTATAGTTCTCCAGCATCACATCCTTATACAAAGTCCTCTGGTCAGGGTCCAGCCAACCCCACTCTTCCCGAGTGAAGATCACAGTCACATCCTCAAATGAAATTGATTCCTGTAACACATATATCTGATTAATCTTAACTATTCATTAGTGAATGACAAAGACATGTAAGAACTAATTCTTTGCCCATGTTCACTGTAGAGTTCATCAGAAAAAGTATATATAGAATGTTTACTATATGTTTTATGCCATATTTTTGTGGGAGAAACAGTAAAGATACCAAATTAACATATTAATTCATGCATAACATATACACACACACACATTAAATACATTACATTCATGAAACTGTCCTAGTTTTTGTGGATATAAAAACACCTGAAACACTGTTTCTATCTTCAGGAAACTTACAATCTGGTTTGGATGCAAACCAGTTTAACAAATAGCATAAGATCAGGAGAGAGTCATGTTTCAGCTTTAGTGATATAAAATGCCCTCAGCTATTTGGGGGATAGATTATGTGGCAATTTTGGGATTATTCCTTTAGACAAGGGGTCTCCAAAGTATTTGGTGACTCACCCTGCCAGGAAAAACATTTTTTGTTTAGTTTTTTAAAAAAATTTATTTCTTTTAAAGATGTGGGGTACAATTCAGGGTTAGGTAGATAAGTGGTCATTTTACAGGTAAACCTTGGGAAAAACATTTAAGCGTCCACAAACTTGTGGCCAGTTAGGTATGTATATGTATGAATATATATGTATATACTGGTAGTCTACACTTTGCATGGTTCTGATAAGCAGGAATTTCAATTACTATAGTTTAGTTACATAACATCAGTACTCCAACAACATGGGTCAGACTTTATTAACCATTACTGTTACCATTATCTGTAACTGCCTAAAGTACAAATTTCACTGCTACCACTTAAGTCCATAAATCACCATATTAATAAGAGACGTGCATCAAGATCAATGACCAATCATGTCACTTTTCCAAAGTTGGTCAAAGGCTGAACACTGGACATCTGTCACTCAGTTAATACATGAAATATCTATAAAACTTATAATAGACTATAATAGCCTGCCTGACATGAGGAACTCCATTTTGTTAAAAATCTTCCATCTTAGCTGCCAGTTCACCCAGATGCAACCCTCCTGTGGGTGACCAGTACTCACAAGCCCACATCCTTGTTCCACTCCCTTGTTCCCCTGGCATTTGGAAACTCCCTAGCCACAGGTTCCTTGTTGTAATTGTACCCTTGCTTAACTGAAATCAGATGTTGCACCAAGTAATTGTTCCCTTTTTGTTTTTAGTTCCCTGTTGCTATGCAGCCCACTTGCGGTTTATATCCTTAAAAACCCCTGGCTTGCTGCATTCGGTCAACAGTTTTTCAAGTGTGAGCCCCCTCTCGACCACCGGTTATTAAAGGACTCAAAGATTTGACTCTCATGTGTGGCAACTCCTTTCTCGCACTCTGGCTATAATATACACAGATGTCAAAGCATGTGGTAGTATGGGCTCCTTACCTCCCGCATTAAACCTGGAAGACATTCTGTAAAAATGGTTAAATGGAAAAGGAAATTAGCCAACAAAGTAGAAATAACAATGAAGAAATGAAAAATGATTAGATCAGAAGTAAAATTCAAACTGAACATCAACAAGGTGTAAAAGAAATAGTTGTCTGTGGGAATGCTGACCCCACTGCTATTTAAGACACTTACTCTAGATACGCAGCTAAATAGACTTAGTGATGGGGAGCTCGGTATGAAATAAATGTCAGTTGTACTATTTTTTTCCATTTTGATATACATTTATGACCCACAATAAAAGTGTTTTCCAATGTTCTGACAAACATTTCTACAGGTCATGGAACAACTGCAATTTTCCCTATTAAGATTGTTTTGCTTGGTTTCAGCTTACATGGCCATTTTTATAGCCTCACACTACTGTGCAAAGTCAGAACTGCCTGGAGGTACCATGTATCTATGTCTATATGTGTTTAACATGTAGTATATATTACCACCAGAAACCACTACAGACTAGCAGAGAAAACAACTGAAGGACTCTAAGACCACCCTGGTCAGCTGTCACTGTATAAGCACAGTTGAAGGCTGAAAGATAAAGCAGATAAAAAGAATGTTTTACATAAATATGGATAAATGCTTCAGGGATTCCACTACTGATCAATTTATTCTGAGAGAAAATGGATGCAGATTTTGTTTTAAGGCAGGTCTTTGATAGATCATGGTCGTCTAACTCCACAGTATGAGAAAATAACTCTTTAGGATCGAAGAGGTCCTTAAGTCTCCTATATACTTCCTACTGATAACCTCAAAGGAAACTCACTCCTGTTCATATCTTTCCAACATTTCAATACTTCATTTACAGATCCTTGAAGTCAGCTCTTTCATTGAGGGAAGAAAAGAGATAAAAGCATAGTATTATATATTTCTGAATAAACTCACAATAACTATCTGCATGATCAAACCAAATCTTCACTTAAAATATAAATGGAAAATGAAGGCTTACTAGAAAATTTGAGACCCAGTAACACAAAAGACATGCACCAAGATAAATTAAAGAAATGAGTATGAAGAAAACAATATTATAGCACAAAACAGAAAAGACTGTTTTTGGAAACCTTGGACTAGTATTCTCAAATATATTTATTAATAAGAGAACACCATTTCACCTCACACCCACCAGAATGGCTACTAGTAAAATAAGAGACAAGCACTGGTGAGGATGTAGAGAAAATGGAACCCTTGTACACTGTTGGTGAAAAGTAGAGTGCTGCTGTACAAAACAGTATAGTGGTTCCTAAAAATGCTAAAAATAGAATTATTGTAGGTATTAGTTTGTCAGAGCTGCCATAAGCAACTACTACAGACTGGGTAGCTTAAACATTAGAAATTTATTTCTCACAGTTCTAGTGTCAGCAGGTCTGGGTTCTTCTCAGGCCCCTCTCCTTAGCTTGCAGGTGGCCACCCTCTTCACAAGGTCATCCATCCCTCTGTGCTGCTGCTGTGTGTCCCCTAATCTCTTATTCTTATAAAGACACCAGTCAGATTGGATTAGGGCCCATCCTTAACTGCCTCACTTTAACCTAATCACCTCTTTAAAGACCCTATCTCCAATACAGTCACATTCTAAGGTACTTTAGGGTTAGGACTTCAAAGAAGCCTCAAGATTGCAGCATTAACTCTTCCCTGAATTTTCAGCCTGATAGCCTACCCTACAAATTCTACATTTATTAGCCCCCATTGTCATGTAAGCCAATTCCTTAAAATTGATATATATGGGATTGGCAGTAGTGGGAAAGTGTCGGGGAGGGAGGGGCATTCCTCATCAATGAGGTTACCTGCATAATCAACGTTTGTATACCTAACCCTGAATTGTACCCCACATCTTTATAATAAATAAAATGAAAAATAAATAAAAAAATAAAATGGATATATATGCATTTGTGTGCTCATGTGAGAATGTGCGCGCGCGCACACACACACACACACACACACACACACACTATCGGTTCTGTTTCTTTGGAAAAAACTAACTGACGCAGGGTTTAAGGCATATTTATTTTTCTTTATTCCAAGTTTTCTCTCCATTGCACCTCCCTCCCTCATTCCTGCCAGGCACCAGAAGAGATGGGGAATAGAATCACCCCTAGATTCTTAGGTAGGGGCACGGCCCTGATGACACTTATATTTCCGACTTCTGGCCTCCAGAGCTGTGAGACAATCAATTTCTATTGTTTTAAGCCACCAGATTTGTGGTAACTTGTTACAGCAATCACAGAAAATTAATATACCAACTCTTTACAAAAATCCTATGGAATATTAACAATGTTTTTTGTTTGGTGAGAGCTCATCTGACCAGCTCTTTAGCTCTCACTTTAGAACATTAAATTCACCTTCTGGGTTTCAGATTTCCAGGGGTTATTTTATCCTCTGACATAATTAAAAATCCAGAGAGTATGCAATCAGTCAAGAAAAAGACTAGGGTAAGAATTATAATGAGCCAAAAATGGACACCTGGAGTTAAGTTAGGTTAAAAGGCAACAGGAAGAAGCAAGACAGAAGAAATCCACAACCTGAATAACTGGGCTATACTTTGGCTCTCTGCCTTTTGTGCTCACTAAAGAACAACCAGAGTGAAAAGCATAGGCAGTATTCACTTCGGCCTGGTTAACTGGGGCTGTCAACTGAATCACTTTTATGAAAACAGTTAAAGACACTGTTTAAGACTTCAAGCCAGGAAGCCTTTATGTTCCATGAAGAATTACTTTTTTTCTATTTTTATGGTCAAAGCAAAGCATTTTCCTTTTGTACAGGGTATCAGAGATAGTCTGCACATTATTATATAATACAACCTATATGTACTTTAAAATAAATCAATTATAATTATGATAATGTCCTTTACTAACATGCTGACTGTGCCCTATTTTAGATCAGATAACTCTACATATTCCTTGACAATTATCATATCAATCTTTTATCATTTTATGTAATGGGAAACAATGTGAGAAATGAAGAAACAACTCACCGGAGATTTGTTCTTTTTCTGTTGCTCTTGGGAAAGTGCAGAGAAGGCTGAATGTGCAACTACGGTATAAGAACACAGGGACAGTCACAGGAGATCTGGTCTGTCACGGATTTTTGAGATTCAGCTTCCTAAATATCTCTGCCAGCCAGGCACAGTGGCTCATGTCTGTAACTCCAGCACTTTGGGAGTCTGAGGCAGGAGAATCTCTTGAGCCCAGGAGTTCAAGATCATCCTGGGCAATATAGAGTGACCTTGTCTCTACAAAAAATTAAAAAATTAGCTGGGCATGGTGGCACAAGTCTATAGTCCCAGCTACCTGGAAGGCTGAGGCAGAAAGATCACCTGAGCACAGAAGGTGGAAGTTGTGTTGAGTGGGGATTGTACCACTGCACTCCAGCCTGGGCAACAGAGTGAGACCCATCCATCCTCCATCCCACCCCCCCCACCCCTCCAAAAAAAAGCTCTGTTCACCAGCTGGTTATATGTCATTTTGTGAGAAAAGTTTCTTTGGTCTTTGAGAAGAAGGCAAGAACCAGGTTGAGTGAAAATTCACATGCGAATTTGACAGGATCTTGCAACTTTTCACTGGATTCACTTTCTAATGGTTAATTTCATACTTCTGTTGAAACTAACCCAGGATTAATTCAACAAAAGATATTACATAAGAAGAATATTGCTATCTTTTGTTATCAATGTTGTAGAAAAAGTATTCAGGATATTTGTTTACTTATATTCCTACTGAGGTGATAACCCTGAGAGAAATGGGCACAGCAGAAAAGGATGGGTGTGCTCAAAATCTGGAGAAAGCGTGTGGAGATTGAGGGTAGGGCATGCATAATAAAGGCTGGAGACAGAACTCTGCCAGCTGTGCCCAATGGTCTCTCTGCAAACTATGCCCATGCCAACACTTAAACAAATTAATATTTCGCATGTAGCCTGCCCCTTGCTGTCATCAGTCCCGGCTCACCTATCTTTTCTGAAACATGGTCCAGACCTTTCACCATCTTGGGAAGGTCTTCTGGATGTGATGACACTCACAGAGCATTGCTCATTCTGAGTAGAGTGAAGAATTACTACAGGTTCTGCCTTCTGGAAGTTTTCTGCCTTGGCTCTGAAGTTGTGCTGAGGAGTTTCAGATCAGAGGAGTGCTCTTCAAGGTAGGATTCCTGTTCCTAGGGCACCTCCTTACTTCCCAAGAACTGCTTTCTTTTAGGGGATTTGGAATCTGAGCGTAAAGGACAAAAATCATACTTAGACTTCAGGTCCAAATCTCACAGAACTTACTTGTTTAAACTCTGAGGCCACTGGCAATGCTGAAGTAGGGCAGTCCAAGCAACACAGTCATGCAGCCTGACCCAAGGGTTCGGAGGAGATGCAGAGAAATCCCAGAACACATGATCAAAAGGTGAACCCACATTACTATTTTGTGACATGTGACAAAACTGTGCCACTGGTTCCAAGTTGTAAAATGAAATTGGCCGGTCATTCTAAGGACTACCGGCACATCCTGCAAACTTTCAGGAAAAACACACACAGACACACACACAAAATCGGAACTTGCCTTGAACCTTTGGGCCAAACTGCAATGACCACAACATCCTGGAAAATAGTTGCATTTCACCAGCGCTGCAACTCCTTAACAGCCAGTGAACAGTGAACTATGTACTCATGTACTAAGCCAACCGTCTCCATCAAAGAAGAGTTCTTCCAAAACAACTTGTGTAATCGATCACCCTTAGCTTTCTTTTGATTTTCTCTTAAAAACCTCCACACCCCTCCCTCTCTTCGGAACATAATGTGGCTGCTGGCTGAATCTGTCTCCTAAATTGCAATTCCTAAGACCCGCCAATAAACTTGTTTTACTGCACTGCAATCTGGTCTTTCGCCTTTTCTAGGTTGACATTAAAATCTACAGATGAGGACACCTTGCCTCATGGAGGTCCATCTTCTTGCCGGTAGTAATTAGTTTACACCCAGCTCCAGCTGTATGCAAAACTTACGGCCCTCAAGGGCCACAACATTCGCCCGGCGCGGGAGACTGGACACGTGCGCACGCGTCGGCCTCTCCCAGGCTCCGCCACCCTGGCGCCCCAAACTCACAGGGACACCCCGCCCCGCCGTCCCGGTATCCCGCCGTGCTTCCCGCCTGCACCCCGAGCAGCACGGATCCCACCGGCTCTCGCCCAACTCTCCAGGGCTCGCCGATTGCTCCCACTTGGGCCGAACCTACTCCATGAGCAGCTTACAGACCTGAAGACTCCGGGACGTCACAGGGAACAGAAATAGCAGGAAGACGCCTAGAAGAACAGATTGCGCACGCGCATAACGAGCAGCAGCGCCCATGCTTGACGCCTGCGCAGTGTAAGCCATGCACTGTAGGACTACATTTCCCATAAAGCCTGACGCCGCGCCCTCCGCCCAGAGAGGGTCTGAAAAGCTCTTGAAGCGCGGAGGCTCCTTACTGTGACTGGTTCTTTCCCGGCTGTAGAAGATTGCAAAACACCGCGGTGCGCTGTTGTTAATAGCAACTGTTTAAAATAACAAGCTGTAAAGGGCATTTTAGGGGCCGTTAGGGGCACGTGAACTGCACGGGATATAAGATGGTTAATTTTGTCCCTTGTATTAGATTGAATAGCAGGCTCCCAAAATTCACGTCTACCCAGAACCCTAGAATTTGCCTTTATTTTCGAATAGGGTCCTGGAATATAGAGGGACTACCATGTCCTGTGTGATGTTATATTCAGATGTCTAGGGTCTTTACCTGGTTGGCTCAGCCTGAACCAACATCTGTTAATTCCACTGATGTCCTTTCCCTGGGAACCCACATGGGTGACAAACAGGAATTAGGGATCCTGCACAATCTGCTGTCATATGTTTGACCCAAGAGAGTTAGGACTTGATCCTGCTATCAAGCGTTGGATCACCTGCTATCCTGTTGGCTTTTCCCATGAATCAGTGAAAATATAGCAAGGTGTATTTGAGAGGTTGCCATCCAGGGAAAGTACCATGGTTCACAGCTCTGCCCATTTTGCCCGTTGGAGTTTTCTTTTTCGTGTAAGGTTTGTAACAGTTTTCTCTGTGGTTGAACAGCCATAATGCCTGTGTACCCATCAGTCTTTAATTTAGGTAATCCCTTAATCAACCCAGTCCTGGTTTTTTCAGGAACTTCAGTGGACCAATATCCCACAGACTCCAATCTCTGTGGTAACCCGTATCTGGGAAAGTGAATGGCCATCTTTTTGTGTAAGTGAGGGATTTGATTGATGCTGAGTTAATGCTGGAATGGGTTAAGATTTGAGGGCATGTCGGAATGAAGTGAAGGTATTTTGCATGTGGAAAAGGACATAATTTTGGGGGCCCAGAGGGCAGGCTGTTATGAGTTGAATTGTGTCTCCCCAAAAGACCTGTTCAAATCCTAACGTGCAGTACCTGCGATTGTGACTTTGAGAAATAGGGACTTTGCAAATATAATCAAGTTATGATGAGGCCAACTGGATTAAGGTAGGCTCTACTCTAATGTCTGTTGCCTTTATAAAATGAGGGAAATTTAGACACATATATACAAGGAGAACACAATTTGAAGACGGAGGCAGAGATTGGAGTGGTGTGTCTACAAGACAAGGAATGTTAAGCATTGCTAGCAACTACCAGCAGCTAGGAATAGGCAAGGTAAGATTCTCCCTATGCAGCCACAGAGAAGGACAAATATATGGACTTCGCAGCAACTTGGATGGATTTGGAGTGAATCATACTCAGTGATCTATCACAGAAACAAAGAACAGAGTACCATATGTTCTCACTCATAAGCCGACATTGAACAATTATAATACTAGAAGAAAGCATTTGGCAGTAATGGGAAACTGTCAGGGGAGGGGGGTGGGATTGGCAGTTGACGGAAACTGCTAGGGGAGGGAGGGGCATACCTCATCAACAAGGGTACCTGCATAATCAATATTTGTATACCTAACCCTGAATTGTATCCCATATCTTTATAATAATAATTTTAAAAAAAGAAATGTATCCTACCCCCGCATTTAAAAAAAAAAAAAAAAAGATTCTCCCCTACAGGTTCCAAAGAGAATATGGTCCTGCCAATACCTTGATCTTGGACTTTTAGCCTCCAGAACTGTGAAAAAATAAATTTTTGTCCTTTAAGCTACCTAATTTTTGGCAGTTTGTTGTGGCAGCCTTCAGAAACTAATACAAATGGTAAAAACTAATACAAATGGCAAAGGGACTCCAGGGCACATAGCTTGGGGGTACCAAACCTAAATAGTCTTAGCAAATAAACTGTATAAACCCTCTACCCTCCTCTTGAGATACCATCAGCATTGACTGTGCTAGAAACCATTTTTGAGTGTGGCACAGCAATTACCATCCATACAGCTAGATATTTAAATATTGCAAACTGGGGGCGGTGCTGGTCTGTAATCCCAGCAATTTGGCAGGTCGAGGCAGGAGGATTGCTTGAGCCCAGGAATTCGAGATCAGCCTGGGCAATATAGCTTGACCTTGTCTCTACAAAAAGTGAAAAAAAAATCAAGCTGGACATGGTGGTGTGCGCTTGTAGTCCCTGTACTGGAGGCTGAGGCAGAAGTATTTCCTGAGTCCAGGAGGTTGAGGCTACGTTGAACTGTAATTGTGCCACTGCACTCTAGCCTGGGCAACAGAGTGAGATCCTAACTAAAAAACAAAAGTGGGGGGGGGGGTATTGCCAAAAAATATAAGAGGGGGGGAGTAGTGAGGCTTGAAGGGTTTCAAGATATGGATCTTGAAGATATTTAAGAGCCAACAGACACCAGAGGAATTAGCAGAAGACAATCTGACAGAGATGAGTGCTTCTAAATTAGTGCCAGACAATGAGGGAAAAGATGTAGAATAAGCAGTATCAGAAAACAAACTGACCTTAGACAATCTGGCAAGAGTTCTGGTTACTGAAGACTGTTTTTGACTTACTTTATGACATAGATCCTTCTATAATAAGGGCACTGAACTAAAGCAAACACTAGGAGGACTGGTATTGTGCAAATACATTTTTAGAGAAACAAAAAAAGTCTGACAGAAATTGTGATGTATTTCTGCAAAGTTACATCAAGTGTACCTGCCTACCCTGCCTTCTCTTGCATCTCCTCCACTTCTTCAATCTCTGCCACCTCTAAGAAACCAAGACCAAGCCTTG
Organism: Carlito syrichta; assembly: GCF_000164805.1. Lineage (NCBI taxonomy): Eukaryota > Metazoa > Chordata > Mammalia > Primates > Tarsiidae > Carlito > Carlito syrichta. The sequence continues at coordinate 136,266 of NW_007252966.1, read as the reverse complement.
AGGATGAAACTCTTTCCTTCTATTTTTCTTATTCAAATTCCTAACTAATAGGCTTGGGGAGTCATGCCTGATAAGGACTCACTAGTTGGGGTTTATTACCCTATTAACCCTCATACTGAAGTTTGTTTTCCAGTCTAACTCTGGAATAACATCACACAACAGATAAAGAAGGACATCAAAGAATTTTATGACCCTGAAAGGTGCTTTTTTGTGGACTCCTAGACTCTAGGCACCTTGTCCTCTACTGATTTTCAAAATTCTTTCGATAGGAGCTGCAAACTGACAGTCAAGAAGTTCTTAAATCCACATATAACCTACAAGCTCTCGCTTAGAAATGCCCTTCCTTCTCTGAACCAATGAAAATCTCACATGTATTGATTTATATTTTTTGTAGCTTCTGCCTCCCTAAAATGTATGTAACAAAACCACAATTCAACTACCCCAGACACATGCTCCTAAGGCTGTGCCAGGGACCTGGCCACTCATAGTTAGGCTCAGATAAACCTCTTCAAGCATATTTTGGCTGAATTTGGAATTTTTGCATGGACACTCCCTCTTTCCTCCTGCTCCTCAGGTATTCAATGTGAAGATGATGAGGATGAAGATCTTTATGATAATTCACTTTCACTTAATAAACATAATTTCTTATGTTTTTTAAATAGCATTTTCTTTTGTCTAGCTTATTTTATTGTGAGAATACATTATGTAATACATAACATACAAAATACGTGTTAATCAACTGTTTATGTTATGGGTATGGCTCCTCGTCAATAGTAGGCTACCAGTAGTTTAGTTTTGGGGAAGTCAAAAGTTATATGTGGAAGTCCCATACCATTTCCCATGCTTCTAGTATGTGTAAAATACTCTTGACCTAGCATTCAAGAGTTTTCACTTCAGAGCAACTTTCTGCAAACCCAGTGTATTTCTGTACATCTGTGACAGAGAGGGGCTGATAGTTAAAATTATTCCTTTTGGAGATCAATCGGCAAGCTCCAAAAACCTGCTAGACAGGTTTTGCTTGAGAAAACCAAATAGCCAAAGATGGCTATCCTGGAGATGCAAGATAGTGACCAATTCACAACCTTAACCCAAATCCTCTTTGTGAAGTTATCGGTTTACAACCCCTGCTTGTTATGCATATCCTGGAGATGAGACCATTTGTTCTTTGAAAATCTGGTTTTGCTGAGTACAACCTTGTAAATTCCAAAGAAAATGTACAGTCATTCAACCCAATCCCCTCCCTTACCTAAACTAAGGTATAAGACCCCTCTCCTCCCTCTCTGGGGTGCCCGCACTGGCACTAATAAAAAACTGCTACTTTCTAAAATAGCCTTGGTGTCACGGCATCTCTGTGTTCCCGCAACACATCCACCTGGGATGGGCCAAACTGGCTTACTTCAGTGTTTTAAACTTCCAGTTGCCTTGGCAAAAACAGACACTCTTAACACTCAATTCACTTCAACTCAGGCCTGGGTCTTTTTTTTACCCCTTCCTATCTTCCTTCCAAAAGGCACTGCCAACAGTTATACGTTACATATATTCGTAATTATGTAGATGTATATATTTATTTCTAATAGATTTTCCTAGACCCTGTGAGTACTAGTCTCTCAAGAGAGCAGACTAGAGTATATTGCGATTATAAAGAAGTTTAACACACAAGAGTTTAAGAAGATATTCACTTAACAGCAGGCAGCGGACACGCATGCTGTTGTCCTGCCCATTGTGCTCTTCACAATGTATCTTTCCTTTGATAAATCAATCTTTCTTAATTCATAAAAAAAGATATTCACTTTCCTATGTCTAGAAAGAATGCTGAGCTCTACAAGCAAAGAAGGGTGAAAAGAACTTTCATTTTTTCAACATCTTAGAGATAGTTCACTCTCTTTTTAGAAGAGAGGGGAAAACATTGCCGGGTTGTCTTTAAAAAAAATAGGTGCTCCAAGGGTCTGGGTAAGCTAGTAAGATCACGTGGTACTATACTCAAATCCTATGGGTTTGTCTATTCCTCATCCTTTAGAAATAACAGACACTGGTCTTATGTGACCTTGCCTGCCTCAGCATGGGTTTAGATGCAAGCAAGGTGTCTTGCTGTCAAAGAAAGGGCAGACACTGCTGATTATCTCTGGGCTCTGTTTATTTCCTGGCTTAGGGAGGTCTAAGCATTAAACCTTTGCCGCTGTGGGTCGACCTTGAGCGTCCAGGCAAGCCCAATTAAGCTGATAGGCTTATTTTCTTCACCAGCACTGGCAGGAAGGAAACGGAAATGATTTCTTACCTAGTTTTCTCAGAGGCCTTTTATATTAGAGCCTACAACTGTGTGTCAAGTCCCAAACCATTTTCCATGCTTCTTGTACATGTAAAATAGTACTCTTGGCCTGACATTCAAAAGTTTTCAATTCAAGGCAACTTTCTGCAAACCCAGTGGGGTTCTTTTTTGGCCAAGACAGGCCAAACTGGATCACTCAAGTATTTTAAAACTATCTCACACACTTGTCAATTGCCTTGGAAAAAAATGGACAGTCTTAACATTCAGTTCACTTCTGCTCAGGCCTGGCTCTCTTTCCATCTTCTTTTCAAAAGGCACTGCCAATAGTAAAATATTACCTGTATGTTTTTATGATTATGGAGATGTACATATTCATTTTAAGCAGGTTTTCCTAAGCCCTGTGAATGTTATTCTCTCCAGACAGTAGCCTAGTACCTATTTTTACTATAGGGAAGACATTTAACACCTGAGTTAAGAAGATATTCACTTTCCCATGTCTAGAGAGGAAAAAAATTAGTTATAGGTGGAATTTTGACTGCATGGGGGATCAGCATCCCTAACCCCTGCATTGTTCAATGGTCACCTATTCTCACACTGCTCTATTTTTACTATTGCATGGAATATCTTTTTTCTTCTTTCAATTTTAACCTATTTGATACAAATAGAACCTGAATCTCTATCTCTTGTAGACAGTATACTGTTAGACCATGTTTGACTCTTAAATCCATTCTAACAATTTGTTTTTTGATTGAAGAGTTTAAACCATTTACATTTAAGGTAATTACTGATAACAAAGGATTTACATGTGTTGTTATGCTTTTTTTCTATATACCGTATAGCTTGTTTTTGTCTCTTATTTGCTGCATTACAGTTTTTTTTAGTGTTTTTTTGGTCACAAAATGTTTTTATTTCTTGATCATTTCTTTTTGAATATTATTCAGCTATTTTCTTTGTTGTAACATTTAACAGACTAAATTCATAACACTTAAAGTTAAATCTATACTAGCTTAACTTCAATAACATATAAAAAAAACTCTCCTCTTATATAGCTATGTCCCCACTCCTTTTAAGTTATTGATGTCACAAAATTACTTCTTTATACACTGTGTGTCCAAAAACATAGACTAATAATTTTTCAGGCATTAGTCTCTTAAATTATGTTAAAAAAAAACCCAAAAAGTGGAATTACAAACCAAAGTTACAATACTTGTTTTTTTAATTATCTACATATTTATCTTTACCAGCGATCCTTATTTATTTTATAGCATTAAATTTCTGTTTAATATCCTTTCATTTCAATCTGAAGGACTCTTGCAGGGCATTTCTTTCAGGTCTAGTGATAACAAACTCCCTCAGTTTTTGTTTAGCTAGAAATGTCTTAATTTCACCCTCAGTTTTGAAAGACACTTTCACCAGATATAGGATTATTTCTTGGCAGTTTTTTATTTTCCTCAGCATTTTAAATATACAAAGAGGACCCAATAAAACCTGGAATTATCTTTTGGAGGGCTGGCCCCTTGTATTGCAGGCTTCTCCCATTAGGTAAGTGTTCTAGGAACCCCCAGCATCAGTATACTAGCTAGAGTTGTTGTGAAAGGCTGCATTCAGCTTCAGTGAATTTTTTTGTAGAGACTCTTTCAACGTATTTGTCCATTTCATGATGAGTGATTTATATGAACAACCTGCTTACACCATGCTGAGTGTTCAGCAGTTTTTGACCAAAAATATCATGATTCCCCTCATGCTGCCATTGCGAAGTCATAAGAAACTTTTTATATTTATTGCTCCACTAGAAAATAAGTTCTATTAGAGCAGAGTTTTGTCTTTTTCATTTACAAATAATTCCTAAGCAACTATAAAACTCATACCTATTGTTTGAATGAATATATTTAAAATGTCCTGGCTTATCTTAATTCTGACAACCCCCAAAAGTAGGTACTACTGCAACACAAATTTTATAAAGCTGAGGTTTTCATTGGTTAAATTCCTTGTCCAGAGTCACAAATGTGTTAGCTGGTGGTGGATGGCATCCAGGCCCCACTACTCAAAGTCTGTGCTCTTGAATGGTGTACTCTACTACAGACCACTCACACCCCTCAACCCCGCTCTAATCAGACTGCCTTAAACAACCCTCCTCAATCACATTCAAGGGTCTCACTCCCTAGCACAGATAGCTGCAGAGGGACAGAACATCTGGAATCAAGGCCTGCACTTTTTACTGCACCTATCTGACCACTTATACACAGAGCTTTCTCAAAAGAAAATAACAAAAGCAACCACAGCCCATTCATTGCTCAATCCCAATACTTATCCTTACTTTCCCTTATACCTTCCCTTTAACCCCGAAATGGCAAACCCTGGGGCACAGCTTAATCTCAAAGGGCTTTGCCTAAATCTAGAGCAGATTTGAAAATACATACATTAATGAACCCAACTGAGAGGCATTTGGAGTTTTGATCCCACCCACCATAAACTAATCTCATCTCCTTTTTTTTCTGACTGCCAGGTTCCACAGAACTCCCCTCTAACCAATTCCAGTCCCAAAGTGCACAAACTTCCCTTACCAGTTCTCTGCCCAGAACCAGGTCTCCAAAGGATAAAAGCTGGAGCATTGGGAATCAGCTCCCTCAGGAGGCTGCAGACAACATGGAACTGCACATGGGCAGAGCAAGGGGCTACACCTTACCTTCCCAGCATCATCAGAGGCCCAATTTGTCACAATTCTGAATTCAGTGTCCCATTAGCCTCTGTACACCATCCTTTAGGGATCATCCCAAAAGTTGTAATAAGTTGGTACTTCCCAAATTAATCATCTCCTTTACCTGGATACCTTGTTCTTTCACAGCCCCCAAGGACATGGTCTAGAAGTGGTCTTAAATAACAGCCTGTGTCTACAAAGATAGACAATCAATCTCACTTGTGAACATTTAAATAAAGCTGAAAAGAGACCAACAATTTAATAATGTCATATCCTTGACTATCAAGGTTTTACCCAGATAATATGTTAGCTTGGAAATATGTTAGCTTGGAAAAATTACATACATATTAAACAAAAATGGAAAAATTTTGGAAAACAGGCTGAATGTAAAGATACTATATTGACTCATCCACAGTTAACTTTAAGTGAAAACAATGACATTTTTACAGAGGGCATTATGCTTTCTGACAATCCCTTTACTGATTAATGTAGTGAGGATATTTAATGGTTAAAAATATATAGATATACACAATGCGTTATACATATATTTTTAGTTTGTGGTCTCACTCTGTTTGTTGCCCAAGTCAGAGTGCAGTGGCACAATCATGGTTAATTGCAGCCTTCAACTCCTGGGTTCAAATGATCCTCCTGGGACTACAGACATGTGCCACCACACTGGCTAATCTTTTTTTTTTTTTTTGTAGAGACAAATTCTCACTATGTTGCCCAGGCTAGTCTCAAACTGGCCTTAAGCAATCCTCCTGTCTTAGACTCCTAAAGTGCCGGGATTTCAGGTATGAGCCACTGTGCCCAAACTAAAATATTTTAATAAATATAATATCTGTTATATTCATGATGATAATATGCTCAAGATGTTTACAAGTCCTAAGAAAAATTTCTATAAATAGATGTGTAGAATCTATGTGAAGGAAACCAGAGAATTTTACTGAATGACAGTTTAAAGGATGTCACTAGTAACAAGTACTAATCATTTCTCTGAAGGAAAAAAAAAGCATATTACAGCACAACATCCCAAACAAATTCTCAGAAAAGTTTCGTACTTTCAGGTTTTTAAATCTGTTTCTAGAACAAATGTAAATTTTGTGTGAAATAATGAGAAGAGTCAAGCATTACGTGAAAATGCAAACTAAAGTTGAACAAAAGATTTTTTGAGTTGGAGTCTCACTCTGTCGCCCAGGCTGGAGTGCAGTGGCATACTCTTGGTCACCACAGCCTCAACATGCTGGACTCAGGCAATCCTTCCAATTCAGCCTTCCAAGTAGCTGGAAGTACAGGTGCGCACCACCATACCTGGCTAATTTTTTGTTTTATTGCAGAGATGAGGTCTTGTCAAGTTGCCCAGGCTGCTGTTGAACCCCTGAGCTCAAGCAATCCTTTCGCCTCTACCTCCCAAAGTGCTGGGATTACAAGATGAGCCACTGCACATGGCCCAGAGATGTATTTTTAATGGTTATTATAATCTGAATATTTTGAGTCTGAAAAAATGTAAAGGTCTAAGATTATGTAAAAATTTAGTATGCAATAATGGTGGCTGTGTTAAGAGCTTTCCAGAAAAACATTACCAGTAAGATGTGTGTGTGTGTGTGTGTGTGTATAACACTTTATTTTAAGAAATTGGCTCATATGATTATGAAGGCTGACAAACCCCAGGATTTGCAGGTTGAGCTGACAAGCTTGAGGCTGAGGAGGGCCGATGGTTTTGTTCTTGTCTGAAGGTTGTCAGACTCAACACCCAAGAAGAGCCATTGTTTCCATCTAGACCAAAGGCAGGAAAAAAAGTTGATGTCCCAGTTGGAAGGTCATCAGGCAGGAAGAATTTTCTTACTCAGGGGTGTTGACTTTTTTTTTTTTTTTAACTATTCAGGCATTCAAGTGATCAGATGAGGCCCACCTACCCTGATCAGCTTTACTCAGTCTACTGGTATAAATGTTAATCTCATTCAAAATTCACCACACAGAAACACTTGGAAAAACATTTGACCAAACATCCAGGCACTCCATAGTCCAGTCAAATTGACATAAAAATATTAACTGTCACAGTGACACTTCAAAGAAGAGAGAGAGAATGTGCCTGTTTAATAAATGATGTTGAGGTGAGTGGTTATCTCTAGATAGCAAGTGTAACTGTTTACCTTGCATATTATAATAAACATTTCACATGGATTCCTAATTGAAATATAAAATTTAAATCAAGAGCATTTCATAAAATTTAAATCAAGAGCATTTCATAATTTTAATGTTGAGAATGCATGATACCAGTTGCAGAGATGAAAAAGAATTACTTAAAAGTTTGAAGTTATGAAACTTTAAAACTTAAAAAGAAATTCTTCCATTGACAAATTTTAGAGTATATTTCAAAAAGTGAGAAAGACCACCATGTTGATATGGAATATATCATAAAGTAAAAAAGGCAATTATGTATAGCTCCCATTATTGCTGTAAAAATGTCAATTATATGCCTGAGCCCATGTGTTCAAGACCAGTCCAGACAACTTGGTGAGACCTCTTCTCTGTGATAAATACAAAATTAGCCAGGCATGGTAGCATGTACCTGTAGTTCCAGCTACTTGGAAGGTTGAGGCGGAAGGATTACCCGAGCCCAGCAGGTTGACACTGGGGTGGCTGTGAGCCTGCCACTGCACTCCAGCCTGGGCGACGGCATGAAATTCCAACTCAAAAAAAAAGTCAACTATATACTTAGATTCTTATTTGCAACAAAAAGCACATAAACCAAGAAAACATCTCAATAACCTTTCATGACTAGCTATTATGAAATGATGTGAATCTCAATGAAAATGAGGCTAATGATGTAAACCAACAATAAGAAACTGAAGAGCAATAATAAATATTTTCAAATTGTTCATTGTCTCTAAAAATTAAGAAATTAAAAGTTATAAAATATTTTATTATGTCATATTAAAAAGGTTGGACATTTTTAAAAAAAAGAATATCATCCAGTGTAGCAATGGGTTTGGAGAGCCCACATTTCCAAACTTAGAATGGAAGTGAAATTCATACATACTTTTGACAGTCAACTTCATGAGAAATGAAAATGAACTCACCTTTTAATCTAAAAAGTACACTTTGAGAAATACATTTTTAAAAGAAAACTTGAACAAGTATAGAAAAATGTAAACTCAAATGTGTTCCTCCAAGATATTGTTTGCAAGGGTACAAACATGGGAAACTGAGCATTGATAGGGTATAGGTAAAATGAATAGTGTTGATCCAAGATGAAACTCTAAGCAGTCACTAAAAATGATCAGGTAAGTGCAGAGAAACTAATGTGGAAAAAATGTTGATTACATATTATAAATGAAAAACATCGAACTAAAAAGAGCCAAACCAAACCAAAAAACTCCAGACAAAATGACCAAAACTCACCTACAGAACAGAGAGCAGTATTATTTTTTTCCACCGATTTTTCTCATCTAAATAAAATGGAAAAACATATTTTAAGAGAGTGTATGCCTATGACTTCTGTGGTATATTAAAGTCACATAGGCCAGGCATGGTGGCTTACATCTGTAATCCCAGTGTTTGGGATGCCAAGGTGGGAGAATCAACTGAGCCCAGGAGTTTGAGAACAGCCTGGGCAACATTGCATGACCATGTCTCTACAAAAATAAGTTTGGTGTGGTGGCATGTAGTCTCAGTTACTTGGAAGGCTGAGGAAGGAGGATCACTTGAGCTCATGAGGTTGAGGCTGCTGACAACACATACACACACATATATAAAAGTCACAATAGTGATTTTAATTTTAATTTTCTGAAATTACTATTTTCTCATCATTACCTACTAAACTAACTACATGTTGTTGCATGGTTAACGTTCTTCATAGCCTTCGTAGTATCTGACTGCTCATCTAAAGTTATTCAAGTTCAGATGCTTTTCATCACTACCACTAACATTACCAGTTTGAAAACTCTTGGATAATATTTTATAGGAATTTTTAAATGCTTTAAACTCTAATAATATAGACTACACAACTCACCAAATATCTGAAAAAACTTCATCCACAGGACATTAAATATGATTTATTTCTCCTTAGTAGCAATTACAAATATAGCTTGCGCCTGTGGGTTCGAGACCCGCCTGGGCAGGCGAGACCTCATCTCTATAATAAATCAAAAAATCAGCCGGGCGTGGTAGCACGCGCCTGTAGTTCCAGCTACATGGAAGGATGAGGCGGAAGGATCGCCGGAGCCCAGCAGGTCGAGGCTGCGGTGGCCGGGAGCGGCCACTGCACTCCAGTCTGGGCGACAGAGTGAGACTCCAACTCAAAAAACAAACAAAAAAAACAACAAAAAAAACAAATATAGCTTGCAAATCCTTAGCCATATCACACTAAACATGATTGAATTCCAGACAATGAAAAGTGACTTTCAAATGGCATTGTCTATGATTTGGCATGTAATATAGAACTTTCTTAATATTTTGACTGTATTTCTGATTCTTAAAACTCAAATGCCCACAAGACTCGAGTGTATTATAAATTCTCTACAGGCACATATATAATTGGTTACAATGCATGGAAAAAGGCCCAGACTGAACAGAAAACCAAGTTACTTTAGAGGGGTGAACCAATATGGGGTGGGCTGAAAAACATTCATCTATGAAATTCCAAAGAATATTTGTTCTCCCAGTATGAGCAGCTTTTTTGGACATCAGTACAGAAGCACCCCATCCTGGGAAGGCTAAGGAAGTCCCACTATGTTATGGGCAGCAGTCATGACTGTCAAGCTTCTCCAAGTTCCTGTTCTAAGGGATGTGTTCAAAGATCCACAAAAGCAGGACAAGCCTTCATTAGGGGTTTGAGTTCCAAAAATTCTGAGGCTGGGTGCAGTGACTCACACCTGTAATCCTAGCACTTTGGGAGGCAGAGGCGAGAGGATTGCCTGAGCCCAGGGATTTAAGACCAGTCTGATCAATAAAGCAAAACCTTGTCTCTACAATAAATCAAAATAATTAGCCAGGTGTTGCAGCACATGCCTGTGGTTCCAGCTACTTGGAAGGCTGAGGCAGAAGGATTACCTGAGCCCAGGAGGTTGAGGCTGCAGCGCGTGTGAGTGCCACCGTATTCCAACCTGGGTGACAGAGTAAGACTCCAACTCAAAAAAAAAAAAAAAAAAAAGAAAAGAAAAAGGAATTCTGAATTCCCCTCTTATTTTCTGAGGATTTGGGCTTCCTTTGGGGGATTGGTAAAGTGAGAATTTTTGTCTCTGTGTTACTGGAAGCAAGCTTAGGGGTAAGGCCCACTCTTGTACATGGGATAACTAACCTCATTTTGCAGATAAGAAAATCAGTGCTGGGTGTGGTGGTTTCATGCCTGTAATCTCAGCACTTTGGGAAGCTGAGGCAAGAGGATTGCCTGAGCCCACGAGTTTGAGATCAGTCTTGGCAATATAATAAGACTTAATGTCTACAATAAATAAAAAAATTAGCTGGGCGTGGTGGCATGCACCTATAGTCCCAGCTACTTGGAAGGCTGAGGCGGAAGGATCACATGAGACTAGGAAGTTGAGGCTGTGGTAGCCGTGATCATGACACTGCACTCCAGCCTGGGTCAGAGGGAGACTCCTATTCACGAAAAAAATAAAAATAAAAAAAATAAAAAAGATAAGGAAATCAATTCCAGAGAGGACTGACCATCTCAGAGGATGGACTCCAAACATGCAACTTAACATAATGTCTCCCTCATGAGATACATGCCTGCCACAGTGCTTGGTTCCAAAGGGAATTTACTTATGCCAATATAAACATGGGAAAGTTTAATATTAGGCATCACTTCTCACCTCCAAGTAGTGTCTGAGGAGAACTTGTTTCTACAAGAAGTGGTGTCTAAGAGAAGATGTCAGTTCTTCATTGTCTAGAAGACTGGGAGTACAAGATCTGAGAGAGGGCCAGGCTCGGAAAAGGGCAGTAGAGTTCCTAAGATGGAGGAGGGTGAAATTGTATAGCATACAGTCATTGAGTGACAGCAAATGAAGACTCAGTGGAAACACAGGACGTGAAATATGTAAGTCTTTCTCAGAAATAGAGAGATACAGGCAGCAAGCAGGAGTGGGTGAGGAGTTGAACCTTCCCAAAAGCTGTGGCATCACATTTCCCTGCCAATTACAGGCTGGGTGTGACATAACAGGGCCCACCAGACCAGGGGAGGGCAAGTTCAAGTCACAAAATAGGCCAATTCCAAGAATAGGTCCTTGGGAGTTGTTCAGAAAACAACTTCCAGGCATTAGGAGTGATTCGTCTTTCCAGAAAGCACAAACCTATGACCTGGCACTGGAGGATAACTCATTCACTGGTTGTGAAATTAGTCCAGAACAGGGGAAAAAGTATTTAATAGAATGTAGTATAATACAAAAGAAAATATCAAAGTATATTACAGATAATTAGGGTAATTGTCTCATGAAAAGGTGTGAAGTTGTTGGTTACAGATGCATGCGTTTTAGATACACACTCACCAGCTATCACATGGCTTCTCCCTCAATGGAGCATTCTCAGTAAGGTCTTTTTCTCTCCATCCCATCTAAAATCAAAGCATTGTTCTGACAACTTTCCTATTTTATTTTTCTTTATAGCACGTAACCACCTTCATCTCCTTTGCAAATGTATTGTATTTTTTTTACACTGAGAGCTTTCAACAGATCACAGTGCAGATGTATTTTGTCAATATGACTGCTGGTAGCATCAGGTACACAAACTAACTGGTCTATGGTGACCTACTGATAAAAATATTCTAGGATGGGTTCTCATTGGCTTTTTTTGTAACAAATAATCATTCCTGGATGAAAGGGACCAGGTCTGGAGTAAATGCTACTCCTGTGATCACAATGGCAGGTTCTATTACTAGAAGAATGTAGAAAAGTTATACTGAACAGACAAAAGCAATAGCTACAACACATTATATTTAAGTACACAATAACAATGTTAAATCAACATGAAAAAAGGTGAATTAATCAAACAATGCAGGGACAATTGGCTATTTATTTGGAAGAAATACAGAGTTGCTTACCTTATACTACATACAAGGAACACCAAAGAGAGATACTAATAATGCAACTTAACATAATGTCTCCTTCATGAGATATGTGCCTGCCACAGTGCTTGGTTCCAAAGGGAATTTACTTATGCCAATATAAAAGCACAATGAAGCAGAAACACTTAACTTTCAACTAGTAGAATAACTTTATTTCTAACACTGAACCTTCTACATCGGAATTTACAGAAATGAAAAACACTGTGCTGTTTATTCTCCATTTTCTCTTCTCATATACTCTCTCCACCTTTCTCTCTATCCACCAGAGGTCTCCTGCAGATGTGTCTGGTTGAGTGCTCCAAAGAGAGGTACAAGCAATTTGATGCCACCATTTTGGTAGTGACAATGCCTCCTACGATGACCCTCCTCCACAACAGCCGCTCTCACTGGACTCCGGTAACATGTCTCCATCCTTGCCCCGTGATGCCTCAGAATCACAATGGTTACCTGCTGATGCTAGTTTCTAGGTATTGCTATATCTGTTTCTGACTCATGCCATTGTAATAACTCTGCTATTAAAATCTTTTTAATTGGAGAATTCTGTTTTCCATTAGAAAGAACCACAGCTGATACAAACAGCCATTCCTCTATCAACTTGTCAAAAGAAGTAATTCTTCCCCCAAATCACTGTACAGAACATTAACACTTGGAAAAGCATCCCTCTGTGTTAGCTGGAATGCCTTCAGCTCTAAGTATCAGCCCTAAGAATAAATAAGAAATAGTTATTATCGCAGGTAATACAAAGTCCCAGGAGAGAACAGGTGCAGGGTTGAGCAGCTCAGTAACATCACCTCTGACCTGGTTTTTCCTACGTTATGCACTATTGTTATCTTCAGGCTATTGTCCTTCAATGATACAGACTATAGGCCAGTACCACAAACAGATGTGAAAAAGTCCAGAAGAGGGGCAATCTCTTTTCATGTCTCTCACATCTTCTTATGTCATTAGGATGATCTTTCCCAGAAGTATTGCAAAATACTTACCAAACATCTCATTGCTCACATGCTGACCCAACAAAATCATTACAATGAAATTTCCATGATTACCTTTGACTAATCTGAACTTACCCCCAAGTCATCTGGGGGAAGGATGAACAAAGATATAAGACAGCTCAGCAAGGAAAAAGTAGGGAATGGCCATTGGGAGAGCAGTGTCTTTTAGAACTGCTGGCCAATGTGTTCCAAGGAAGCATAGGAAACAACAGGAAAAGGAGGCAGAGATATTATATGACATTCTACAATAAGAAATACAAATACATAGTTCCTGGGTTACATAGAACTAGTGCTACATAGATCATGCCTAAACAGATACACAACGAAATGACAAGAGTAGTAAAAGGGCATTTCATTACTTACAATCACTTTTTATTTGTAGAGTGCAGTATTACTGTGTATAATCAATGTTAATCTTTGCATAAATTATGTAAATACCATCCTTATTGATGGCATTTATATTACTGATTGACCCAGAGGTTGCCGAAAAACCTCAGAAAAATACTGTTTGACTTCTTCATTGAAGTGGTAGTTCAGTAGTAACAACTATACCCATTCATATGAGCCAGGAAACAGCCAAAGAAAAGGTACGTGATATTGCTCTTTGTGAAATAATATTTCAGTTAAAACATATACTGGCTAAGCTATAAAAAAGATTCTAGTAGTATTTAGAATAGGGCAGATTCAGAGGTAGTTAAAAACCTCACAGAAACATCTTTTGGCTTCTTTACTAAAGAGGCAGTTCAGTAGTAATGGCCATAGCAATTCACATATGTCAGGAAAAAAAGGGGTGTGTCGTTTGCACTTTAAATCTGCCAAATGTATCTTCATATATGTATATACATGTATATACACAGTGGTGTCCTGGTAACTATTTGGACAATAGGTTCTCTGAGAAAACAAAAACCCTGATTTATAGTTTGCCAGTTTCCATGGTACTCTCACTAAGTCTAAGATACCAACAAGATAGCACTGAATGTGGAATTAGGAAGACATGTTCAGTACCACATCATCATAGTATTTTTTACCATACACATTCAGTAACCTAAGTAACATAAATAACAAAGATAATAGTAAAGTATAAGTAAAAATAATTAGGAAGTGATGAGTGTTGAGTATTTATTACCTTTGTTTTTAATATAATTTAATTGTATGTTTATATAATTTAAAATAATGACTGCTTTTAACAACTGGCTCACTGAAAAGAAAAAACAAACAAGTAACCCTATTATAAAGTGGGCAAAGGACATGAATAGACACTTTTCAAAAGAAGATATACAATACAAGTAGCCAGTACATGAAAAAATGCTGAACCTCATTAATCATAAGAAAAATACAAATCAAAACCACAATGAGATACTGCCTAACTCCAGTGAGGATAGCTATCAATAAATAAAAAAAACCCAACAGATGTTGGCACAGGTGAGGAGAAAAGGGGACCCTTCGACACTGTTGGTGGGACTGTAAGTTAGTTCAACCTCTACAGAAAGCAGCGTGATTCCTAAAAGAACTAAAAATTGACCTTCCATACGATCCAGCAATCCCTCTCCTGGGAATATACCTAGAGGAACATAAACCATTCTACAAAAAAGATACCTGTACACACATGTGTATAGCTGCACTATTTGCAATAGCAAAAACATGGAACCAACCCTACTGTCCATCGAAAATGGACTGGTTAAAGAAAATGTGGTACATATACATGACGGAGTATTACACAGTCATGAAGAACAAAATCATGGACTTCACAGCAAATTGGATGGAGTTGGAGACAATCATACTTAGTAATCTATCACAAAAGCAAAGAGCTGAATGCCACATGTTCTCACTCATAAATGAGACTTGAACATTAATCACATTAGCACGAAGGAGAGATTGGCAGTTGCTGGGTGAGGGGGGATGTAACAACACAAAACGTACCTGGTTCTATAAACCAGGGGAAGTGAGGACCAGTTGGAAGCCCAAACTTCACCTGCATGCAGCCTACTTGTGTAGCTAATCCTGACATGCACACTACATTTCTATAAAATGAAAAAAAAAGGCTGGCTCACAAAATTCCTGAAAATTTAACAATCAGCAGCACTTTTAAGTCAGTACAAGGTGATGCTAGCACATTGCTATATTTAAGTATGTGTGTACAAATATATTTACAGATACACACATATATACATATACACATACATATGTACATACAAGTATATAATTATACTAACCTATAAAGATACTGATGGTATTTGGTGTGGAAAATGTTGACATATACCATTATAGTTACTAAACTAAGGGTACATATTTTTTTCCTCACAACCATGTTGGGCTCAAATATACAAATAAAGCATACCCAAATTTGACATTAAGGTACTCACATAAGTTCTACAAACATCAGTGACTCTTCACATATATGTTTAATGTTGCTATCATTAAACTTTTTTAAGCTTCAGATTCTACTGTAAATATGGGTATAAATGAATATTCTCCACTATATCTACAATAAAATTTTGGTATCACATCTGGAATATGATAATAAACAATATAAATTCTAGGTAAGATTTCACCATATTACTTAGATGAATAGATTTTTCCTCAGTACATATTTTCTAATGAAGTTTTAATTTTTCTTGAAAGCTTCCACATATTTGAACAACATGTCATTTTCCAATCTGTGGCATTCTTTGGCATTCTCTGATCTCATTTTTGTAAACAGTACAATAAATTTGGCCAGTGTATGAAGGCTTATGAACATTCAGGATGTTGAAAGAGCTTTTACCCTTGTGTGAATTCTCTGATGTTTAGTGAGTACCGACCTCTGACTAAAGGTCTTCCCACATGCATTACACTCATAGGGTTTCTCCCCTGTGTGAGTTCTCTGATGCTTTGTAAGAGCTGATTTCTCACAAAAGGTTTTCCCACACTCATTACATTTATAGGGTTTCTCCCCTGTGTGAGTTCTTTGATGTACAATGAGGTTTGACTTAACACAGAAGGATTTTCCACATTCATTACATATAAAGGGCTTCTCCCCTGTGTGAGTTCTCTGATGGACAGTGAGAGCTGACCTGTGGCAAAAGGATTTCCCACATGTATTACATTCATAGGGTTTCTCTCCTGTGTGTGTTCTCTGATGTTCAGTGAGGTTTGACTTCACACAGAATGTTTTTCCACACTGCTTACATTCATAGGGTTTTTCTCCTGTATGTGTTCGCTGATGATTAGTAAGGTGTGGTTTCTGGCAAAAGGCTTTCCCACATTCACTACATTCATAAGGCTTCTCTCCTGTGTGTGTTCTCTGATGTTGAGTGAGGTTTGACTTCTCCCAGAAGGTTTTCCCACATTCACCACATTCAAAGGTTTTTTCTCCTGAGTGAGATCTCCGAAGTTGGGTGAAATGTGACTTCTTGCTGAAATTATTCCCATTTTCATTGTAATCATAGGATTTTCCCCCCATGATTCCTATTTGATGTTTAAAGAGAGTTGACTTTTCCCAAGTTTTGTCACCCACTTTAAATTCACGAGGAATCTTTCTTGTGTAAGCTCCTTGGTGGATAACGAAAGTTGAATTGTCACAGAAGATTTCTTCGTATTCATTATATTCATAAGGATTATCCCCTGTAAGAGCTCTTTGATGTCCAAATCTTAAATCCATACAGAAGGACTTCCCACAAATACTGCATTCATATGGCTCCATTTCCAAATGAGTTCTTTGAGATATATTGAGCTTTAAACTTTCAATAAAGGTTCTTCCACATTCATTATATTTGTAGAGTGTCTCTCCTAACTGAGATCTCTTATTTGTAAAAAAGGCTGCCTCCTCATGGAGGCCTTGTCCATTTTCATTACACTCAAAGGGTGGGTCAAAAATTGGCTGAGTGAGATCCTGGTGATGATTGAGGATACTCCTTTTTTCATCATATTTATAAGATTTCTCTCTCATAGTAATTTTCTCATGCCTAATATCAAGGAGCAACTCCTCACATACATTTAACTCATCTGGCTTCTTTCTGGAATAGTTATTTTTACTAATAACTAAGCCTGAAATATTTTTCAAACTCATTTCACATGAGTCACATATTTTATAGGGAAAATTTCTTGAAGAAACAGAGTCTGTGCCCAGGTTGAAGGTTTTCCTTTCTATATTTACTGTTTTGTTGTTGGTGAATACAAGTTCCCAAAAATGTCCACCCTGATTTTCCTGGCTGCTCTCTAACAGGTCATCAGGTTTCCATTTCTTTTCTAGAAATGAGAAAAATAACCACATCTTGTGAATCTTAATACATTTCTGATGGAATTGGACTTTTACACAAATGCCCTATATATTGTCAATTATTTTGCTTTAGGCTCAGTTTCCTGGTATGAACTGAATCTGAGTATACATTCTACCAGTGGAGAACACAAACATGCTTCAGTAGAAACAGGGAGAAGAAACTGGCAACGACATTTAACATTTTATTAATATAATCTTCAAAACTGGAAAGAAAAATTCACAGCACAGGAAATTAGAAGGGCTGATTAAGAAAATGAAAAACTGAAAGAAAATGGGGCGAATCAAACAGAGACAATGAACACTGAATAAAGTAACAGTGAAGATTGTAGACAATGCATTTCACAGGATGAATTACATTTGGTCCTAATATCCTCACACACAGATTACTGAGGCAGGGTTCCCACGAGAGGACATGCTTCTGTTCTATTCTACACATTAACAACAAATTAAAGTTTTGAAAACATCAACCTCCTCAGGTTCAAAGGGATAGTCCTATAGCCTAAAATCTAGTGCTTTCTATAATTTTATTGAGAGGGAATACTTGAAAAAATACTGTAAAGCATGCCAGAGAAGGCAAAATAAACTTAAGGCATAATAAATAGGAGATAGAGATTTTCTGAGAGTTGTTCATTCAAAGAGCAAGAAATTTATAGAGAATGAGCTCAATAAGGGAGGTGTGTTTTTTTTTTGAGTTGGAGTCTCACTCTGTCAGTCAAGCTGGAGTGCAGTGGCACGCTCCTGGCCACTGCAGCCTCGACCTGCTGGGGGCCGGTGATTCTTCTGCCTCAGCCTTCCAAGTAGCCAGAACTACAGGTGCAAGCTACCACACCTGGCTAATTTTTTTGATTTATTGTAGAGACGAGGTCTCACCAAGTTGCCTGGTTGGGTCTCGAATCCACAGGCTCAAGCAGTCCACTCACATAGGCCTCTAAAAGTGATGGGATTACAGGTTGAGCCACTGAGACTGGTCAGAAGGTGTTTTGTTTTGTTTTTAAAATGGAAATAGATTGTGTGAGAAACATAAGAATTAGGTATGGTAAAGGCAGAGCATGGTTTACACCCTCATCTTTTCATAGATTACTGTAATAGAAGCCTAATATGTACATCTGCTTCTGTGTTTAGGTTTTTTTTTTTTCTTTGTTTGTATGCTTGGAGACAGAGTCTCACTGTCATCCAGGCTGGAATGCAGTGGCATAATGATTGCTGACCTCAACCTCCCAGGCTCAAGCTATCCTCCAGCCTCAGCCTTCCAAGTGGCTGGGACTAAAGAGGTAAGCCACCACTTCTGACTAATTTTTAAATTTTTTGGAGAGATGGTGTCTTGCTACATTGCCCAGGCTGGTATCAAACTCCTAGCCTCAAGCAATCCTCCTGCTCTGGCCTCCCAAAGTGCTGGGTTTACAGGTATAAGCCACTATGCCTAGTCCTATGTTTACTTATTTAATTAATTATTTCACTCTGTTACCTAGGCTGGAGTGCCATGGCACTATCTGGCTTATTGTATCCTTGGCTTCCTGGACTCAAGTGATCCCTCTGCCTCAGTATCCCAAGTTGCTGGGACTATAGGTGTGTGCCACCATGCCTGGCTAATTTTTTTATTTTTTGTAGAGACCAGGTCTCACTATGTTGCCTAGACTGGTCTCAAATAAACGGGCTCAAGCAATTCTTCTGCTTTGGTCTCCCCAAGTGCTAGGATTACAGGTGTGAGACACTGTGCCTGGGCTATGTCTACGATTTTAAGCCCATTTTTCTATCTAGATTTTTCTTTTATATCTAGGTTTTATGCTTTAACATCTAGCCTCATCTGAAGCTTTTACTAACCAGTGAGTTCTGTAAGGGTTATTTCTCTATATGGTAATGAGACAGTCAGTAAACTTCATCATAAAAATTCTTGGCTAGACTTCATTGTTGCTACCTAATGGAATAATGCTGGTCACATGTTTAAAAAAATCTTCTGTCTCAGCACTTTGGGAGGCTGAGGTGGGAGGACTTCTTGAACCCAGGACTTCTGAGACCAGCCTGGACAACACAGCAAGACCCTGTTCTCTACAAAAATTCAAAAATTTAGCCAGGCATGGTAGCACACGCCTGTAATTTCAGCTACTCGGTAGGCTGAGGTGGAAGGATCACCTGAGCCCAGGAAGTTGACACTGCGGTGAGCTGTGACTATCCCACTGTACTCCAGCCTGTACAACAGAGTAAGATCTGACTAAAAAAAAAAAGAAAAAAAAAATCTATAAGAGCCCTGAGCTACTGTCCCAAAGACCTACAAATCAAAGTTACCATAAAAACAAAAGAAACAAACAAAACTTTACACCTATTGATTCACATTGAATGTTCAAGCCAACATCATTCATAATATCCCTGTGTAGCCATGGCTAGGGATTAGACTCTCACAAACTGCTTGTTCCCAACGACACACCTTTCACTCAGTTAGAAACACTCCATCCTTGGCTCTCCTAATATCTTGGACATCTTTCAATGAACTGTTACTTTCCTTAACTTAAAACAAAAAACAATAATAATAAAAGAACACAAGCAAAAATACCTACAACATCCCTACTATTTTAAGGCTCCACTTACTCCATACTTTAGAAGTTACTGTTCATATAATTCATTGTAACATAAAATAAGTTCCTTTTTCAATGTTACAGTCTCTGCTGTGACCAGAGTCCAGCAATGCTTCCTCTGCCTCCACTGAGGAGCCTGTACATTAATGATTCTTAAAAGCAGTGCACATATGAATTATTTCCAACCTGTACCTGATGAGTTGTAATACACAAGGACAAAATATTGGAGTACGCATTTAGGAAGAATACTACAGAATGCTTTCACAATGGATGAAAAAGAATTACTTCTTCTAAAGCTGGCTCCATAGATAATTAACAAAGTAATTACCAAATATCAAAATTAGGAAAAGTAAGAGAGGGCCTCCTCTTTGGGAGAACAAAATAGAGAAAGAAATCCTAAATAATCCTAAGTCATGTGATAAGGTCTGAGTTTTTGGCATACAGCCGCTCACGGATTAGTGTCATAAAATACGGGTTATAAGTTATAGCAAAAATTGAGCACCACTTCAAACAAGTGAAATAATAACAAGTCATTACTATGTACCATGCAATGTACACTTTGCACACATAGTATTAATTATCTTAGCAAAACAAAGTAACCAATAAAAATAGTTTTAGATAAATAAGAAAAACATTTATAAACAAAATTTAAGATACAGAATAGAATGGGGTTTGGTATAAATTCTGGAAAGTAGAAATAAAGAAATTTAGCACTACATGTAGAATAGAGTAACACTGTAAGAGTCAATGAAAGGGAATTTTAATTTATTAATAAGGAACAACTACAGATTACTTTGTCAGGCTAGTGTAAGATAAACTAAATGCTTTAGGTTAAAAAAAAATTAGAAATTAGATCAAGTTAGAAATGAGAGAACTCAGACATAGTTCTGCTTCTGAGTGATATCAGTGAAAACTGAGGATATAAAGGGATGCAGAAGATAGTTTTAAATGGAAAATATAACAGGACTATGAAGAAACTAGTAAGGGTGTTAACAGGTTTAGTGCAGTGACTCTGGACTAGCTGGATGACAGAAAGTATCTTATTTGACTCCTGGGAAATAGGTTCTCTAGCTTTTGTGTAGCTGATTATTCCTTCTCAATCTCCTCTAATAATGAATTTGATGCCTACTAAAAGTGTACAGTCTCAGGACTACTCTCACCTACATATAACTACACTCTAGAAAAGGGGCTGGCAAACTATGACTGCAAGGGAATGGCCCTTGAGCTAAGAAAGTTTTTCACACTTAAAAAAATGTATCTAGTTGCTTGATACAAATCATTGGGGTAATGCTTGACTTATCTCTTTCTCTCACACTACTTATCTGATCCAAGACAACAAATTCCTCTGGCTCCACATTCAAGATATTAGTATAACCCTACCACTTTTTACACCTCCAGTGCTTCCAACACACCCACTACCATACCCTATTCTCTTCTAAAGTACATAATAGTTTCCTAACTGGTATCCCTTCCCTGCTCAAGCCCACTCACCAAAGAACCTATAGTATATTCACTGCACAGAGGTCAGAGAGTTGCTTTTAAACTATAAATCATAAACTAGATAAATTAGTGTACCACTTTCTGAGACAGAGAAAATTAGAGAGCAGACATTTTAAGGGAGCTAATACGGATTTAATTTTGGAATAAGAAGTTGGAGATAACTGTTAAGATTCTAGTCTGTTTTGACAAGGAGGTTGGATAAATGTAAGTATGGAGTATATGGTTGAGGTCAGAACTAGAAGCATCTGTTTGAATGGCATGATAACTCAAGCTGGTCTACATTCACTCAAAACAAAGAGGGGGCTTCTCATATCACTCAAAATAAAGTTAATATATCCACCATGGTCTATGTTATTTTTTTTTTTTTTGAGTTGGAGTCTCACTCTGTCACCCAGACTGGAGTGCAGCGGCCACTCCCGGCCACCGCAGCCTTGACCTGCTGGGCTCTGGCGATCCTTCCGCCTTAGCCTTCCAAGTAGCTGGAACTACAGGCGCGCGCTACCACGCCCGGCTAATTTTTTTTGATTTATTGTAGAGATGAGGTCTCGCCAAGTTGCCCAGGCGGGTCTTGAACCTGCGGACTCAGGCAATCCACTCACCTCAACCTCCCAAAGTGCTGGGATTACAGGCTGAGTCACCGAGCCCGGCTGGCCTATGCTATTTCTTATGACATCATCTACCAGCCTCCCCTGTGCCTACTAGCTTCCAGCCACACTGGTTTCCCTGCCATTGTTCAAACATTCTAAGAATACACTTGTCTGAGAGGGTCAGCACCTTATGTTCCCTCTCCCTGGAATACGCTGAACCCATAGCTCACACTCTTGCATTATTTTTTTATTTTTTAGAGTTGGAATCTCACTCTGTCGCCCAGACTGGAGTGCAGTGGCCGCTCCCGGCCACTGCAGCCTCGACCTGCTGGGCTACGGCAATCCTTCCGCCTCAGCCTTCCAAGTAGCCAGAATTACAGGCATGCGTTACCATGCCCGGCTGATTTTTTGATTTATTGTAGAGATGAGGTCTCGCTGCCCAGGTGGGTCTCGAACCTGCCGGCTCAGGCAATCCACTCACCTCAGCCTCCTAAAGGTGCGGGATTACAGGCTGAGCCACCGAGCCCGGCTACACTCTTGCATTATTAAAGTCTCACCTCTAATGTGGGACCTAGTCAAAAAGGTTTTCTTTGATCTCCTTGCCATATAGAACATACTGCCATTAGCCATCCTTCTTTCCCCTGCATGGACTCTCCTCACAGTACTTACTTACCAGCACTCAACATAGTTTGTATGTACACACATAAATATATATATGTATGCATGTACTTTTTTCTGTCCCTCATTGTTACACATACTCTGTGATACTAGAGACATCATGCTGTTAATTAACTAAAACATAATTGAGTCATGGTGAGTGCTCACCATAGATATGTTAAATGAATATATGAAAGTATGGCATGAATACATGCCAGCTAACAAAAGGTATCCAAAGACAATAGAGGGAAAGCAAATAACTGTAAAAGATAAAGAGAAACTAACAAAGAAAACATATCTAAGATGAAACCAACTAGGTTTAGATTATAGGTACAGGCAAATCATGCTAAAATGTCACAAAAAGAAAAGTATTTATGAGTAAGAGTGACATATGGAAAAATGATAAAGATAACAAAGAAATGGGCCAAATGTCCTTGATCATTTCCAAAGGTTTGGGAGTAAAAATAGAAATTTCTGAAAAACATTCCAAAGGTAACAAACCCTTTAACCAATGGCCTAAGTCCTAATTTCCTCTGGATTTCATCTGCCTTGAATTCACCTAACTCACCAGGGTGCCACTTGCTTGGGAATCCTTTCTCTAATATCCAGGGCTCTTCTCCTTGCTCTATCTTGAAGATCACCTCTGGCTTAGTAACGCAACACCCTGTTAAGAGAAAATAACACAGGACTGCGGTTAAATAGCTTGGCTTTGGGGACTCTGTAAAAACGATGGGAAAGAAAGGTATAGTTTTAGAAGCTGCTCAAAGAAGGTGCCCAAATAAGCCAATTCTTTAGGAGGCAAGAACATATACATATGGTGGCCAAAAGAGAGCCTAGTCATCTCAGAGACTGGAATCTCAAGCTTCAAATCAGAAAACCTCAGAGCATTTATATATTTCAGCAACTATGAAATGCATACTATTGGTAGCTACATCAAAAAAAAAAAATTCCTTACCTAGTGAGACAAGGTTGCTGTAATTTTCCAGGATCACATCTCTATACAGTATCTTCTGAGCAGAGTCTAGCAGATACCACTCTTCCTGGGTGAAGTCCACACATACATCCTTGAATGACACATGTTCCTGTAACAGTATATTCCTTTTTTATATAAAGTGGTCAGAACTAGATGTACACAGATGTAGAAAGAGTTAAGAGAACTAATCTCTATAGTGTTTGCTGAAAAATGACAGATAGGCTACCTCCCTTTACACTTTACTATACATAATATATAATAACACAAAATATTTAGCAAAAATTGAGTTTCTACTAAGGGCCTGGAACTGTCCTAGCTGCTGTATATAATACTGATGAAAACAGATAAACATAGTCCCTATTCTCAAAGTGCTTATGATAAAGAGATATACATATTAACATTTATTAAATTGGACACTGCAGCAACTAACACGAGTACAAAGTAGATTGGAGTTGCAGAGGAAATGTTAGCTTATTCATATTATCTTTTACTTTATCAAGTTAACTTTTAAAGAGGAAGTAAACCTTTCAGTTGCTAAAATAAATAACAGAATTTCAGTCAATATGGTGTAGGCCCTGGTCAAGTTAAGCACATGATTGATTAGAGTGACTAAAATCTATATGCCTATGAGAGCACCTGTACCAATTTTTCTGTTTTTAGACACAATATTTGGCATCTGGTAAAAAATTTCATGGTAATGAAGAGACAAGGACCAAGAAAAAAAAAAAAAACAGATAATAAAAGTAGATTAACAAGTGATCCAGATCCTGGAATTAACAAACAAGAACTTCAAAATGAATTATAATTAATATGTTCAATAAAGCAGAGGAAACCATGGACAAAATAAATGAGAAGACGGGAAAAGTTCAACACATATATGGTATGTGTTATACAGATAAAAGGGTTAATACAGCAAGCCTTAGACTGCTATTCTTTGAAAGGTCTGCTACAAGAGATCACCCTTGATTGGCATCTGGGATCTCAGAGTTCTCACCTTATCATTTTCTGGTAAGAATGGCTCACTGCAGCTAAATTGTTTGTGTAAGCAATATGGTTTATGCTAAATATGTGCATTCCTTCTGGATGTCTAGAATTTTGGTACACGATAGGCAGAGAGTTCCTATGTGAGCAGGCCCAGATAAAAGCTCTGAGTACCATGTGTCTATTGAGCTTTCCTGGTACACATTTCATATGTTTCCACATGTCATTGCTAGAGGATTTAAGTGCTTTCTGTGAGAGTCCACTGAGAAAATTTCTTAGGTATTGCTGATTTTGCTTTGTATCCTTGCATTATAATAAATCATAGCTATAAGTATGACTATATGCTGAAACACCCTAGGGAATCATTAAACCTAGGGATAGTTGGGAACATTTTACATATGTATACACAGAAACACACACACATATATAAACTAGGCATTCTAGAGTTGAACTATCCAATATCTGAAATTAAGAACTCGTTAGATAGGTTCAAAATTGTATTAGATATATTAGAGAAAGAAGATAATCTGAAACATGTATGCATTTAATAAAAGACCATTAAAATATATAAGGCAAAAATAGAACTTAAAGGAGAACTTAGAAATCTACATCATAGTTGGAGACTTCAATACCCTTCTGTCAGTAATGATGAATCAAGCAGGCTGAAAATCTGTAAGTATGCAGATGGCCTGAATAGCACTATCAATCAACTTGATCTAACATTATAGAATACTTCATCCTAAACAATAAATTATACATTCTATCATTCTATTCAAGTTCACATGGAACATTCAGAAACACAGACCATATTAAGGCAATAGACAGCATACAACATATGTTCTCAGACCACATGGAACACAAACCAATAAACAAGAGATAGCTTGAAAATCCCCCCAAATACTTATAAGCCAAACAACACATTTAATAATAACCTATAAGTCAAAGAAAAAGTCTCAAAGAAAAATTTTAAATGTTTTAAATAAAATATTACTTATTAAAATATGTAGGACACAGAGAAAGTAGTTAATAGAAGGGAATCTGTAGCATCAAATACAAAAGGCAAAAAGCACTTCCACAAAACAAAAAGACAAGCCACAAACTAGGATAAAATATTTGAAAAATACAAATTTAATAAAGGAGTTACATCCAAAATATAAAAAGGACTTTTAAAACTCAGTAAGAAAACAAATGACCCATTTGAACAATGGACAAAAGATCTGACTAGGCATGTCACCAAACACATACAGATAGCAAATAAATATACGAACAGATGCTCAATATCATTTGTCATTATGGAAACAAAAATGAGATACCATGACATTTATTAGAATAGCTAATAAAAAAATAAAATGTTAATTTCAGGTTTAGAGGCAGAACAGGAGTTCTGACTCACAGCTGCTAGGAATACAAAATGATACATTTTGAAGAATAGATTTACAGTTTTACAATTCTTGGTTGACAGGATTTTTTTTGTTTTTCCTTTTTATAGCACTTTAAAGATGTTATCCCACTGCCTTCTGCCCTTCATGGTGTCTTCAAGATCTGCTGCTTTTTATATGGCCTTTGACAGTTTGGTTACAATGTGCCGAAAAGGATCTTTTAAGTTTTTCTTACTTGGAGTTTGTTAAGCTTTTGGATGTAAGATTTGTGTCGTTCATAAAATTTGGGTAGTCTCTACTCATTATTTATTCAAATAATCTTTCTGCCCCTTTCCCTTTTCTTCTGAGACTCGAAGGTGTCTCACAGGTCCCTTAGGTTCTGTTTACATTTCTTCATTTTTTTTCTATTCTGCCCCTCATATTGGATTATTTCAATTGTTCTATCTTCCAGTTCACAATTCTCTCAGCTGCCTGCTCAAATGGGCTGTTAAACCCTCTAGTAAATGTTTTATTTTAGTCATTTTACCTTCCAGCTTTAGAATTTCTATTTGGTTTCTTTTTCTACTTTCTAACTCAGTTCATACATTGTTTTCATAGTTATTTGTCCTTTTTAGAGAATATTTAAGATAGTTTAAAGTCTTTGTCTAGTAAGTCCAATGTCTGGGCTTCCTCAAAGAAATTGTTTTCCTTTGAGAGAGGTCTACGTTCCTATGTCTTTGGATATGCTATAGTTCTTTTTGTTGCTGAAAATTGGACATCTGAATACTTTAATGTGGTAACTCTGGAAATCAGATTTTTACTGCCTTCCAGAGGTATTGCATCTTTTTACTCCTCAGGAAAATGAATGGAAGGATATACATAAGGCTTCTGGGTTTTTGGCAATGTTTTGTTTCTTTACTTGGGTGTTAGTTACACATTTGTACTTAGCTTGGGCATCTATGTTAACTGAACTCTTAGGATGTATTCATGTTTCTACATGCTTGTTTAATAGCACAGCAAACAAAATCTCTACAAAAATTTTTTTTAAAAATTAGCCAGGCATCATGATGCACACCTGTAGTCCAAGCTACTTAGGAGGCAGAGACCAGAAGGATCATCTGAGCCCAGAAGGTTGAGGCTGTGGTGAGCCATGATCATGCCCAATGCACACCAGCCTGGGTGACAGAGTGAGACCTGTCACCAAAAGAAAAATTTTTTTAAGTAAAAATTTAAGTGAAAATTTTAAACACTCATTGTGTATTAAGAAATTATTGTCAAATTGTGGTTATTATGACTATATTATGGTTTTCTTGAAGTTTCCTGAATCAATTTTTTTCTATATGTGGTTATATTTTGTGAATTTGAGTTTTTTTGGTTTTTTTTTGAATTGGAGTCTGTCTTTTGCCCAGGTTGAAGTGTATTGGCACACTCACAGCCATCCCAGCCATACCAAACATGTTGGGCTCTGGTGATCACTCCACTTCAGCCTTCAAGTAGCTTGGACTACAGGTGCATGCTATCACGCCCAGTTAATTTTTAAAAAAAGTTTATTGTAGAGATGAGGTCTCATCAAGTTGCCTGGGCTGGTCTTGAACCCACAGGCTCAGGCAATCCACTTGCCTCGGCCAGTGCTGGGATTACAGGCTGAGCCACCGAGCCTGGTCATGAATTTGATTTTTATTTATTTATTTATTTTTGAGTTGGAGTCTCACTCTGTCACACAAACTGGAGTGCAGTGGCCGCTCCCAGCCACCACAGCCTCAACCTGCTGGGGTCCAGCGATGCTTCCGCCTCAGCCTTCCGAGTAGCTGGAACTACAGGCACGTGCTATCACGCCCAGCTAACTTTGATTTATTATAGAGATGAGGTCTCGCCAAGTTGCCTAGGTGGGTCTCAAACTCGTGGGTTCAGACAATTCACTCACCTCAGCCTCCCAAAGGCAAGGGATTACAGGCTGAGCCACCGAGCCTGGCTGAATTTGATTTTTAAAAACTAGGTTCACTTATTCTATTTGTATTTTACTTTAGTGTTTGCTTTTTTCATGTTTAAATTTTATAGTTTGAACATGTGAAGCATTTAAATCATTCAAAAGTAAAAATTACATACAATGATAACTGTCAAATAAAGGGGTCTAGATGCATTAACATCAAACAGGCACTGAGGATACCCAACGCTCAGAGCTTGGTTTTTAAATAACAGTTCCTGTAAAAAGAAAAGTACTCCAAGAAAAAAGAACAGAGTCCGTGTCTGGGGCTGGGAGTTAAAGATAAGATGGTGTATCTCTCTTCTAATAGACAGCAACAATGTGTTCCAAGATTAATTGGGATGTACAGGATCGACCTTGAAGGAGTACCACTAACTAAATGGGAACAATATGAACATCAAAAAGAATAATAATGCATAAGACCAAAAAAAATATATATATATCTATGAGTCTGGAATGAGACCAGAAGAAAAGGGTATATGTGTGAGTGAGGGTGGGTAGGGGAAAAAAAAAAATTCAGCTAATAAATGTAGAACGAATTTAAAAATGTTAAAATAATAACTTTGCAACCACCAGTGCAAAGGTGATTCAGACAAGTACATCATCTTAGCATGAAATGAAAGGTTGCTGGGAACAATACCGTTGAAATGGAAACTCAATAACATAACCTTTGTAGCATTTCAGCCAATAATGTTTAACATGATACAATATGAAGATGTAATCAGACAAATTCAGATAGTCAAAACTCTGTAAAAATGTCATTTCAGGAAAGACAAAAAAGGCAGGATCTGTTTTACATTAGAGAAAACTAAAGGGCATGAGAATTGAACACAGTGTGACATCATTCACTGAAAACTGACTTGGAAAAAAATACACAAAGTAAATTTTATTTATTTATTTGATTCAAGGTCTCACTCTGTTGCCCAGGCTGGAGTGCAGCGGCATGATCATGGCTCACCACAACCTCCAACTCCTGAGCTCAAGTGCTCCTCCTGAATCAGTCTCCTGAGTAGCCAGGACTACATGCCACCATACCTGGTTAATTTTTATTTACTTTTGTATAGATGAGCTCTCAATATGTTGCCCAGGCTGGTCTTGAACTCCTGAACTCAAGTAATCCTCTTGCCTTGGCCTCTCAAAGTGCTAGGACTGCAAGCATAAGCCACCATGTCCAACCATAAAGTACATTTTTTGACATCTGGAGAAATTTCAATTTGTAGTGCACACACTAAACAATATTATCATCTCAATACACAGAAAACATCCTTGTTTGTAGCAGAAACTTGCTGAAGTGTCATGATGCTTACACAGCCTATTTTCAAAAGGTTCAGCACAAAGGTATGAAATAGATTTTAAAAAAGCAAACACAGTAATTAGTTAGCAACTGGTTAATCTAGGTGAAGAGTAGAAAAGCTCTCACTTTTCTCAACTTTTTTTTCCTCAACTTTTCTACAGACTTCAGATTATTTTAAGTAAAAATTGAGGGAGATATATTTAAAAGATTACTATATACATATACATATTTTGTGGCTATAGCTCCTCATCATAACTTCCTCCACTAACAACTTAGTTATTTCTTATTTTAAAATGCCTCATTTTGGGAAAATTTAAAGTACAGTGGATTTAGATAATTGTATGGATTACTACTAATTTTCTTAGCATGATAATGGTATTATGGTTAGGTAAGTAAATGTCTTTATTCTGAGGAATGCATACCAAAGTATTTAGGGGTAACGTTTTCTAATGCATATAACTTATTTTCAAATACATTTCAGAATAAAATGCATAAACAGAGAGGAAATAACACAAATAAGGAAAAATGTTAACTGCTGAATCTATATAAAAATTATACAGCTTT
Source organism: Carlito syrichta (assembly GCF_000164805.1). Lineage (NCBI taxonomy): Eukaryota > Metazoa > Chordata > Mammalia > Primates > Tarsiidae > Carlito > Carlito syrichta. Next base: position 106,521 of record NW_007252966.1, on the reverse strand, counting down.
TTATTTTGTTAAAATGTCCTTATTGCATATTAAGAAAATGAGGCCTTATCTTTTAGAGATACTGATATATTTAAAATAAAATTATCTTGAATTTGCTTCAAAAAATATCAGCAGGAATGAGTGAAAGACAAAATGAAACAATACTAGCTCTGAGCTGTTAATTGCTGAAGCTGAGAATGGGCACATGGGGGTTAATATACTATTTTCTCACTTTTGTGTGAAGTTCGCAAATTTCCAAAATAAAAAGTTGAAAGAAGAATTGATATTTCTAGTCTGAGATACATATTTAACCTTCCTGACTCCAAAAATATCAGTGAAGAAATGCAAAGGAATAAATATAACTACAGCAAAATACTTTTGGCAGGGGACCTCCCAGCGGAAGAACTTTCAGTAATTTCTGAAAGATACAGAATAATAAGATCAAACAGAAGTCAGAGGCATGAAGTCCATTTCAAGCATAGCAGTGAATTTGGAGGTCTTCTGGGTCCTGGAGGGAAGTCTGCTACATTTCCCCCTATTTATGTTTCCTTAAGGATTTAACTATAATCCTTGAATCAGTGCTTCCACTGTGAGAGAGAATAACAGAGGACAGGTTTCTCATCAGCTGAGTGAATTCACATTAGCTACCTGTATTTATCACACTAGTTCTTCACTTTTAAATATGGATAGAAAACAAACTCTTGCCACATATTTGAGAAAAAACAATACCATAAAACATAATCACCAAGATGATTGCAAGTGAATGTTAAGAAACCAAAATCAGTATAGAAAAAAGAAAACTGAATATTAATATCTTCAAACATATTTCCAAGACAATTACGTCCATAAACTGAGAAAAGACTGCTATGAAATAAAGCCATCAGAGAGAAAGAAAGTACTAAAAAATTAAAAACATGATTCTGAATTGTAAAATTTAAAAAAAAAATTGTTTTTCTTTAAAGGACTTTAAAAAAAGGCACTTGGAAATAGAATGACTGTGGAAGGTAGTACAAAAAGGGAAATGAAAATGAAGATAAAGAAGTTGTGAAACATGGGTGACCAATTCTGGAGATGTAGTAACATTCTGGAAGAAACGCTAGGGGGCACAAAGAGGCTGAAAAAAAGGAAATAAGGGGGGGAAAGGATGATGATAATATAACTATGTGTATTTACTAAAATGTCTCTAAGAAGAAGAAATTTTTGAACTTCAAAAATAAAAATATATTCTTCAAGACATCAATACAAACAAATAGAACAAAAAACAATGGCTCTAAAGGAATACAAATCAATGCAAATGTCAGAATCTAACTTTGTATTTGTAGCACTAAGTGAGACAAGGAAGGAATAGCCAGGATGTCTGGACAAGAACCTGGATGGATCTTCTAGGCAAAGTTTCATTCATGAGAGAATCCCAAACAATCAGGCAGGAGGGGGACAAGATGGCGACCAGACAGGTAGGACTGTGAGAATCTTCACAAAAGTAAGTGTCCATAAAGACTCTCTGTGTGAGTAGGCGAGTGCTGGTGGGAGAGTGAAAGTCCATCTGGGAGGAGACTCGGGTTCATGCATCTGGGGACCCCTCTGAAGGTGACTGCAAGCCCCCATTGCCCTGAGATTGGAGCTGCGGGGTGCAAGATCATCTGCTGTTCGCAGGACTCTCCTGAGAGGAGCCTGCTGAATCCAGCTGATTCTCATCGCTTGGCACCTGGCCCACACCATCACCTGTTACAGCAAATCAGCTAGACACCAGGATCAGAGAAGATCAGAGAGAGCAGGAGAGGAGTCCCTTGCCTGGTGAAGAAACACCAACCCGTGGCCATTTTCTCTGTCCCAGGGCCAGGCAGAGACCTGCATTGCCCCACCCAGCTTTGCCCAGCCTCCAACGTGGGACCTAAGGTAATCGCATCAAACTGGGAGAGACAGAGGCCCCTCCCTCATGCTGGATCAGACACAGACAGGTCAGATCTGAGTGGCAGAGTTGACAGGCAGCAAGCCAGGTGAGTCCAGATCTGATCCACCCTCCTTTCACAGTAGGCCTGGGGCATATGACCCAAGGTGTGAGCAACCCTATCAGCCTATGCTGAGAGCTAGAGATCAGAGGTGAAAGGACGTTGAACTTGCAGGAACGACAATCAGAGCGAGTTTGGTTCCTTGTTTTTATTTTTTTGTCTGTTTGTTTTGGTCATTTATGTTTGCTTTTTTTTTTTTAGTTTTTTTTCCTCTCTTTCTGCTTCTGATAACATTTTCATACTTGCTTTGTTTCTGTTATTTTACTGATTTTTTTTTCTTTAGACTTCCTGTTTGTGTATGGGAAGAGTATATCAATAGGGAAGTTTTGGTTGGCTTGTTTGTTTGTATGATTGTATGTTTTCATTTTTTTTACTCTTTTCTGTCTTTGTGTCTCTCTCAATTAGTTAGTTGGTAAGTCTGTTTGTTTTCCCTCTTACTCTTCTCTCTCTCCACCTTCTTCTTCCCCCCCTCCTTCCTTGTTCCATTCTTTTCCTTTTTCTTACATCATTTTGCTTTCAGGGAGCAAACTTATACCCCCACTGCATGGAAAGATTGTAAGGCAGTGGGAAGTGGGTTCCAGGATGCCCATATACCTGTCAGTGGATACTGGGATCTGCAGATAGATTTTGAATCACAGCTCCACCCTCAATTAAATCTCAAAACTGCAAAAAGTACAGCCCCCAACCCACAGTCCAGCTTCAGAAATGAACAAAGCCAGAGGATCCACATAAGGAAGAATAGGAGATTCAGCAAACAGAAGTAAAAGCAACCTATCATCCCTGAACAACAGAATAAAAGAAGAGGAAAAAAAAAGGGGGGGGGGGAATCTACACAAATGAAGAAAAACCAAAAGAAGAATAAGGGTCTCACACAGACCCCTGGGAGGTCAGACACTGAGAAAACAGACTTTGAAATGCAAACAATGAAGAGCCCCCAGAATGACTGGTCTCAAACCACAAACCCAGATACCAAGACATTAATAGAGAGAATAAAAAGAATTGAGGAGAGACAAGAGGAAAACAGGAAGGAGTTTGATAACTGAGATAACAGCAGTAAAGAATACTGTGAATGAAATAAATAACAAACTGATAAGCACGGAAGGCAGAATTAGCCAAGCAGAAGAAAGAATCTCAGAGTTTGAGGACCAAAATATAGCACTAACCCAAACCATGAAAAGCAAAGAAAAGAAGCTTAAAAAGACAGAACAAAACCTTCAAGAGATGAGTGATTATTTCAAGAGGCCAAACCTAAGAGTAATTGGACTTCCTAAAGCAGAAAGAGAGACAGAGACCATCCTGGAACAAACATTCCATGAAGTTATTCAAGAAAACTTTTCTCAGCCGGGCTTGGTGGCTCAGCCTGTAATCCCAGCACTTTGGGAGGCTGAGGTGAGTGGATTGCATGAGCCCGCGGGTTCGAGACCCGCCTGGGCAACTTGGAGAGACTTCATCTCTACAATAAATCAAAAATTAGCTGGGCATGGTAGCGCCCGCCTGTAGTTCCAGCTACTTAGAAGGCTGAGGCGGGAGGATCACTGGAGCCCAGCAGCTTGAGGCTGCGGTGGCCGGGAGCGGCCACTACACTCCAGTCTGGGCAACAGAGTGAGACTCCAACTCAAAAAAAAAAAAAAAACAAAAACAAACAAAAAAAGAAAACTTTTCTCATCTCATCAGTGATGAGAAAATTCAAACACAAGAGATTCAGAGAACCCCAGTAAGACAACAATTGAGAGGACCAATTCCTAGACACATAGTAATTTGCCTAAACAAAGTAGGTATAAAAGAAAAAATTCTAAAGGCAGCAAGAGTAAAAGGTCAGACTACCTACAGGGAAGACCAATTAGAATAGTAGATTTATCTACAGAAACATTTCAGCCTAGGAGAGTTTGGAGCCCGATCTTCAAAGTTCTCAAAGATAAACAATTTTTAACCAAGTATAATACACCCAGCTAAGCTAAGCTTCATCAGTGAGGGAGAATTAAAATCTTCCTTAGACATTCAATCCATAAGAACTTACGCTGCCTCTAGACCACCTCTACAAGAAGTACTTAAGAAAGTATTAAACACAGAAGAAGGGGGAAAAAAGAACAACGTTCTTCACAAAAGTGCAGGAAAAAGATTGAAAACACACATGAATCAACCCCAAAATCCAAAGATTAAGATAACAAACAAACAGGAACAATAACTTTACAAGAACCTCATGACAGGGATAAACTCACACATTTCAATAATTAGCCTAAACATGAATGGACTAAATGCACCACTGAAAAGACAAAGAATGGAAAAATGGATAAAATATAAGGCAACAATATATAGTTTCCAAGAAACTCAACTCGCCAAAAAAGGACACTCACAGACTCAAAGTAAGAGGACGGGAAACAAAATTTCAGGCAAACGGAACACAAAAGAAAGCAGGAGTTGTGATCTTAATACCAGAAAAAATACCCTTTAAGCTATCAAAAATTGAAAAAGATAGAAAAGGTCACTATATAATGATAAAAGGTTCAATTCATCAGCAAGAAATATTGCCCCTAAACATATATGCACCCGACATAGGAGCACCAACTTTCATAAAGCAGCTTCTAGGCAAACTTAAAAAAGATATTGAGTCTAACACTATCATAGCTGGGGACTTTAATACCCCACTCACAACCCTAGACAGATCAAGACAAAAAATCAGCAAGGAGATTCGGAACCTCAGTGTGACTCTTGACCAAATGGTCTTAATTGATACCTACAGAACACTCCACCCAAAGACCACAGAGTATACATTCTACTCATCACCAAATGGAACGTACTCTAAGATTAACCACATCACTGGTCATAAATCAAGCATTGACAAATTTCATAAGATTGAAATTTTGCCATGCACCTTCTCAGACCATAGTGGAATAAAAATAAATATCAACACTAACAAAGTTTCCCCCAAACCCACAAAGACATGGACACTAAACAGCACAATGCTAAGCAACTCCTGGGTCAACATGGAAATCAAAACAGAGATTAAAAGATACCTGGAAACAAATGAAAATGAAGAAACATCTTACCAAAATCTTTGGGATGGCATGAAAGCAGTAGTAAGAGGGGAACTCATATCTCTACAAACACACATGAAGAAAATGGAAAGATCACAAGTTAACAGCCTAACAAGTCACCTAAGGAAGCTGGAAAACAAGACCATCAAAACCCTAACTTCAGCAGAAAAACTCAGATCACCAAAATAAAAACCCAAATCTGGGACACAGAAGACAAAAAGATAATACAAAAAATCAATGAAACAAAAAGCTGGCTCTTTGAAAGGATAAACAAGATTGATGGTCCCCTAGGTAGACTGACGAAGAAAAAGAGAGACAAAATCCTAATAAACACAGTAAAGAAACACAAAAGATGAAGTCACAACTGACCCTGAAGAAATACAAAAGATTATTAGAGAGTACTATGTACACTTGGATGGAAACAAACTTGAAAACCTAAAGGAATGGAGGACTTTCTGACATCACACAACCTCCCCAAGCTGAAACAAGAAATCAAGACCATAAACAGACCAATAACAATCTAGGAAATTGATTATTTCATAAGAAAACTACCTACAAAAAAAGCCCTGGACCAGATGGCTTTCCAGCAGAATTCTACAAAACATACAAGGAGGAATTGATACCAATCCTACTGAAAGTATTCCAGGTGATTGAGAAAGACAGAACTCTCCCCAAATCATAAGAAGCTAACATCACATTGATACCTAAGCCGGGTAAAGATCCAACAAAGAAAGAGAACTACCGGCCGATATTTTTGATGAACATAGATGCTAAAATTCTCAACAAGATTCTAACAAACTGGATTCAACAACACATCTCAAAAATCATCCACCACGACCAAGTAGGCTTCAACCCCAGGATGCAAGGCTAGTTCAACATTCACAAGACCATAAACATAACTAAATACATCAACAGATGTAAAAACAAAAACCACATGATCTATCATTAGATGCAGAAAAAACTTTTGATAAAATCCAGCACCCCTTCCTGATAAAAACCCTCAAACATCTAGACATAGATGGAACGTACATCAAAATAGTAAGAACCATCTACGAGAAACCCACAGCCAGCATATTGCTAAACAGACAGAAATTGAAACCATTTCCCCTGGAAACTGGAACGACAAGGATGTCCACTCTCACCCCTCCTGTTCAACAGTTTTGGAAGTCCTAGCTAGAGAAGGTGATGAGGGGTAACCAAATAGGAAAAGAGGAAGTTAAGTTATCCCTTTCTGCAGACAACATGATTCTATACTTCAAAAACCCAAGAGAATCTGTCAAAAACCTCTTTGCCCTGATAAAAGGATGTTGGCAAAGTCTCAGGGTATAAAATAAATGTTCTAAAGTCAGTCACATTCCTTTACACCAACAATAAACAAACAGAAACCCAAATAAAAAGCACAATTCCATTCACAGTAGCCACACAAAAAATGAAATACCTTGGCATCTTCCTAACCAGAGACATGAAAGATCTTTACAATGAAAACCACAAAACACTGCTCAAAGAAATCAAAGATGACACAAACAAGTGGAAAAATATCCCATGCTCATGGATTGGGAGAATCAACATTGTTAAGATGTCCATTCTACCTAAGGCAATCTACAGATTTAACGCAGTACCCATCAAATTACCAGCAACATTCTTCTCAGACCTAGAAACAACAATACAGGAATTCATATGGAAACATAAATGATCACGAATAGCCAAAACAATCCTCAGCAAAAAGAAACAAAACAAAACAAACAAAAAAACAAAGCTGAAGGTTTCATACTCTCAGACTTTAAACTTTATTATAAAGCTACAATAATCAAAACAGCCTGGTATTGTTACAAGAACAGGCATATAGACCAATGGAATAGAACTGAAATTCCCGAAGCAAAGCCTCAATTTCTCAACCTTTGACAAAGGTTCAATTTCTCTATCTTTGACAAAGCCTCCACCACCAACCACTGGGGAGAGGAGAACCTGTTCAGTAAATGGTGCTGGGAAAACTGGCAGACCACATGCAGAAGATTGAAACAGGACCCCTACCTATCCCCATACACAAAAATCAACTCTAAATGGATCAGAGAACTAAATGTAAAACCTTAAACTATTGGAACTTTAGAAAATGCAGGAGACACCCTTATGGAAACTGGAACTGGCAACCAATTCCTGATCAAAACCCCAAATGCCCATGCTATAAGAGATAAGATAGACAAGTGGGACCTCATCAAGCTGACAAGCTTCTGCAAAGTCAAAGAGACCATCAAGAGAGCAGGGAGACAGCCCAGAGACTGGGAAATAATATTTACCAACTCTGTCTGACAAAGGCCTAACATCTAGGATCTAAAAGGAACTCAAACATGCTGAAAAGAAAAAAATAAACAGCCCCACTACAAAGTGGGCAAAAGATATGAATTGACAGTTCTCAAAAAAAGACATACAAGTAGCCAAGAGATACATGAAAAAATGTTCAGCCTCACTAGTCATCAAAGAAATGCAAATTAACACCACACTGAGATACCACCTAACTCCAGTCAGACTGGCCATCATCAATAACTCAAAAAATAACAGATGCTGGAGAGGACGTGGCAAAAAGGGAACACTTCTACACTGTTGGTGGGAGTGTAAAATAGTACAGTCTCTGTGGAAAACAGTGTGGTGATTCCTAAAAATTCTCAAAATCGACCTTCCATATGACCCTGCAATTCCCCTACTAGGAATTTATCTGGAAGAACTCAAATCACTCTATAAAAAAGATACCTGCACAGGTATGTTTATCACAGCATTGTTCCCAATAGCAAGAACCTGGAATCAACCATACTGTCCATCAAAAGAAGACTGGATTAAAAAATGTGGTACATATACATGATGGAATACTACGCAGCCATAAAAAAGAACAAAATCATGAACTTTGCAGCAACCTGGATGGACTCAGAGTCAATAATACTGAGTGATCTTTCACAGAAACAAAAAACTGAGTATCACATGTTCTCACTCATAAGTGGACCTTAAACAACTATTGTAATACTATAAGAAAAGGATTGACAGTGGAAAACTGTGGGGAGTGCGGGGGGTAGGATGGTAGGGAGGTGGGATTGGCAGTAGTGGGAATCTTCCTGGGGAAGGGGGGACACGCCTCATCAACAAGGGTACCTGTATAATGAATATCTGTATACCTAACCCTGAATTATACCCCACAATTTTAAAATAAAAAAATTTAAAAGTTAAAAAAAGATGATATTTAAATGGCTAACAACCGTATGAAAAGATGTTCAACATCACTAATCATTAGAGAAATACAAATCAAAATCACAATAACATATCACATCATTCCCATTTGACTAGTATCAAAAAATAAAAATAAAAACCAGAAAATAACACATGTTGGTGATGATGTAAAGAACGAAGGACAAAATTATGAACTTTGCAGTAACTTGGATGGACTTAAGACTATAATACTAAATGATCTATCACAGAAAAAAAGAACCAAGTATCACATGTTATTCATAAGCAGTCCTTGAACAACTATTGTAATACTATAAGAAAGGGATTGGCAGCAGTGTGAAACTGCCAGGGGAGGAGGGGGCACACCTCATCAGCAAGGGTACCTGCATGATAAACATTTGTATACCTAACCCTGTGTTGTACCCTACATATGTAAAAAAAAAAAAGACATCCAGGCAGGCAAAGCCCTAGAGAGCATACCACCCTTATAAAAAACAAACAAACAAAAAAAAACCCCTTAAACTAAAACAAAAAACTATCAAAATAACAAAAAATAACATTACATTAAAAAAACAGTATTCATATGGCATACAAGTTATGGTGCTGAACAAATATGAGATAAACTGGCTTCTGGAAAAGTCACAGCAGATGACTGTGGAGTTTAAGTAGATTTCTTCTCAGAGCTGTGAAAGATATGCTTATGTAGCTCAGAACAAAGCTGGATGGCCTCATGTTAGTTTTAAAGAATATGTAAACCAAGTTTTTATGTCCAAGCTAAAACACCACATATGGCACTACCACTCCAACTGAGCAGCTATAGCAGGGCATTAAAGTTTGCCAGTAAGCAAGCTGAAATGAGATAATGCAACAAGCAATGGTTAACAAAGCACTTCAGGTTTCTTTTCTTCTGTCCCAAATTCCCAGCTTAGGGGAAACTTAAATTCCTTACATACCAAATAGTTCTCACAATCTAAGTGAGCAATTTAAAATATAGCAACTTTTTTAGAACAGTTTGCAATTCAACAAGATTTAGTAAGATATAAATCATAATTGCTAGATAAACTAACGACTAGATTAAGTAAGATTATAAAGAATACTAAATTCAGGCAAAGGATGATATTTGCTGACAAACATAGCTGAATGCATCTTGTCAATAAATATTTTAACCTTAAACTCAGTATCTTGATGAGATTCCTATCAAAATCCCAAGAAGGACTTTTATAGGCATAGATAGGTATATTATAAAATTTATATAGAAGGCACAGGTCCTAAGAATAGCTAAAGCAATTATGAGCAAGATGAATAAAGTGAAAGTAATCACTGTACAATATTAAGGGTTACTATATAGTTACAGTAATGAAAACAGTAGGGTATTGGCAGAGGGATAAACACACAGTCAAATCCAACACAGAAGAGAACCCAGAAACAGACCCATACAAATAGTAATTTCTGACAAAGGTACAAAAGCAGTTCTTTGGAATTTTCATAAATTTTTTCTTTAAAAAACACATGCAATTGCTTATTAACATTAATAAATTTCACAAAGTTATTATTATTATTTTTTTGAGTTGGAGTCTCATTCCATCGCCCAGGCTGGAGTGCAGTGGCACACTCCCAGTTACCACAGCCTCGACCTGCTGGACTCCGGTGATCTTCTGCCTCAGCATTCCAAGTAGCCAGAACTACAGGCATGCAGTACCACAACTGGCTAATTTTTTTGATTTATTGTAGAGATGAGGTCTTGCGAAGTTGCCTGGGTGGGTCTCAAATCCACAGGCTCAGGCAATCCATTCACCTCGATCTCCCAAAGTGCTGGGATTACAGGCTGAGCCACCAAGCCCAGCCTTACAAAGTTATTAGTACATAGTGAAACTTTAATCATTATTTACATTTTAAGAAAATGCTTCTCATTGTTAAAACTTGTTATAGCCATTTTCAGGGACCTTAATGACTTCAAAGTTCTTAAGGTTTGTAACATTGCTTTACACTGCCAGCTTTTTAAGTGTTTCTGCACTAACATATTCAGATAAGCAGATCATAAATTTCAATTAAAACTTCAATGAGATTATCACAAAAAAGTTTTCAACAAATGGTACTGGGACAATTGTACATTCAGAGGCAAAAACTGAGCCTCAACCTAAACTTCATAACTTATACAAAAATTAACTCTAATAAATGAACATAAAACTATACATTTTTAGGGAAAAAAATAGGAGAAAATCTTTGGGACACAGGGCTAGACAAAAGTTTTTAGACTTGATAACAAAAGCATAACCCATAACAGGAAATATTGGTAAAATGGACCTCATCAAAATAAAAAAACTTTTGCTTTGAGAAACACCCTATAAAGATGATACTTGCAAACCACAAATATGACAAAGGATTACTATCTAGAAAATATAAAGAACTCTTAAAATTCAACAAGTAGCCGGACTTGGTGGCTCAGCCTGTAATCCCGCACCTTTGGGAGGCTGAGGTGAGTGGATTGCCTGAGCCCGCGGGTTTGAGACCCGCCTGGGCAGCAAGACCTCATCTCTACAATCAATCAAAAAATCAGCCGGGCATGGTAGCGTGCGCCTGTAATTCCAGCTACCTGGAAGGCTGAGGCGGAAGGATCGCCGGAGCCCAGCAGGTCGAGGCTGCGGTGGCTGGGAGCGGCGACTGCACTCCAGTCTGGGCGACAGAGTGAGACTCCAGCTCAAAACAAACAAAAAAAACAACAAAAACTCAACAAGTACCTGTAAGATGATCACTTATCTACCTAATATTGAATTGTATTACACATCTTACAAAAAATAAATAAATAAATAAATAATCCAATTAGAAAATGGTAATGTGGGAGACCAGAAATATGCCACCCCACAACATAAAGGATTGTTGCGCTGAAGGCAATTAAGAAGCAGATACAAGAAAGCTCTCTATCCTCCTTCTATGTAAAAGTGGAACATAGATTTACACAAACCATACCCTGCCTCCCTGTCTATCAGGGATAACAAAAGTAAATTACTGACTACAACTTGAAATCCTATAATCCTGGAGATAGCACCACAGGAATCCATATTAACAAGCTTCACAAACTATGCTTTATCAGTCATTTATTTGCCTTCCTACAAGTTGCCATCCCTGGAGACTCCAAGCCCTTTTTCTTTGCCTTATCACTTTTTAAAAAGTTACTGTTCTTCATTGAAGATGTTCTATAAGCTGAAATTAAAAGGTACTTCTTTGAGAGTTACACATTCTCTGTTTCCCATGTATAGGCAATATACATGTTACTAAACTTTGTTTTGTTTTTTCTTTTGTTAAACTATCTCTTGTTACAGGGGCCCATTCCAACCAAGAACCTATCAGGGTTCAAGAAAAAGAACTTACCGCCGGGCTCGGTGGCTCGGCCTGTAATCCCGTGCCTTTGGGAGGCTGAGGTGAGTGGATTGCCTGAGCCCGCAGGTTCACGACCCACCTGGGCAACTTGGCGAGACCTCATCTCTACAATAAATCAAAAAAAATTAACTGGATGTGGTAGCATGTGCCTGTAGTTCCAGCTACTTGGAAGGCTGAGGCAGAAGGATTGCCGGAGTCCAACAGGTCGAGGCTGCGGTGGCTGGGAGCGGTCACTGCACTCTAGTCTGGGCGACAGAGTGAGATTCCAACTCAAAAAAAAAAAAAAAAAAAGAACTTACTATTCTTCCTCTACAGTTCAGACATGAAGAATTATTTCAATGAAGAGAATATACAGATGGCAAATAAACAAAAATATTTTCATGAAAATACCACAATGAGAGATCATGACCATAGAGATAATATCCATCAGAATGGCCAAAACAAAAACAGCAATACCAAATGATGGCAAAGATAGAAACTGGATCATGTGTACATTAGTTAGTGGAAATGTAAAAAGGTATGTTCACAACAGCTTTATTTATTTTTTTTCATGAGTTGGAGTCTCACTCTGTCGCCCAGACTGGAGTGCAGTGGCCACTCCCAGGCACCGCAGCCTCGGCCTGCTGGGCTCCGGCGATCCTTCCGCCTCAGTCTTCCGAGTAGCCGGAATTACAGGCATGCGCCACCACGCCTGGCTGATTTTTTGATTTATTGTAGAGATGAGGTCTCGCTGCCCAGGCCCGCGGGCTCAGGCAATCCACTCACCTCAGCCTCCCAAAGGCGCGGGATTACAGGCTGAGCCACCGAGCACGGCTCCAGCTTTATTTTTAATAGCCCCAAACTGGAAATAACCCAGATGTCCTTCAACAGGTTAATTATCAAATTGAAGTACAGCCATATCCTAGAATACTACTTAGTAATAAAAAGGAATGAACTACTGATATACAACCTAGATGAACCACCAGGGAATTACAGAGTAAAAAAAGCTATTTTCAAAAGTTTACATACTGTATGATTCCTTTTCCATAATATTCTTTAAAGGACAGAAACAGGGTGTTAGAGTTGCCAGGGTATGGAGGCCAAACCAACTTTATCTTGCATATTAATCTGCCATGCTTGACTTCTGATTAACCCCAGCTCTGGGAAGACCTTTAAGATTTTCCATTAAGCTATACTTCCTTGTGTAAGAGCAGGTATTTGCCATAAATCTTGCCCTTATGTCAAACAACCTTAATGTTATTATACTTCAGTTGTCTTGCACATCCCTTTTGAATCACCTATGGCATATAAGCCCTGGGTCTGGGGGGTAATGGCAAAGGGATCCACCATCCTATCTTACCACTGCCTGAGACACAGACATGAATTCTGTTTGTAAGTCCCTATTAAACTGACATATCCAATTTCTCTCTTTCTGAGAAACTGGGTATGTCAGCCTCTTTCTTTGACCTTTCAATCTCCTTGGACTTTAGGGGTAGGTTTGCATAGAACAGCACACCATGGAACAGATTTAGGAAGTTGTAAGGATGAGGGTGGGGAATGACAGAGACAGGATGGAGGTAGGCGTGGCTATATAAGGGAAACAAGTGATATTTATGGTAATAAAACAGTTTTGTATCTTTACTGTGGATACACGAATCTAAGTGATTAAAAACTATATATAACTAACTACATACTCTCACATGCATTCACAAATAAGTGCATATAAAACTGGAGAAATTTAAATAAGATTGATGGATTGTATCAATGTCAATATCCTGGTTGATACTGTACTACAGTTCTGCAAGATGTTACTGGGAAAAACTGTATAAAGGGTATATAGAATCTATTATTTCTTACAAATACATGTGAATCTTCAACTATCTCACAATAAAAAGTTTAATTAACTTTGGGGAGGTGAATCTCCTCTTTCTCTCTCCAATTTACTTTCTAAATAAACTATATTTTCCAATCTAAATTCTGTGCAATTCTTTGCACCTTTTGGGTGGCAAAGGATTACAGACACCAGACCCTCGCGAGTCTGACCTAACGTTTTGGAGGTCTTGCTGGGATTCTGGTACCTAACAATTTTTATGTAGTAAAAAATTTTTGTTATGGAGAATATTCAACTATCTCACAATAAAAAGTTTAATTTGAAAAAGCTCTAAGGATTATTAAAATAGCCATTTTCATTTATTCTTCAGTCAGCTGCCTGCTCTTATTCTTTGCCCACTATTCAACTTTCTTTTTAATAGATTTCATTTATCCTATTTGCATGATATTTAATATATATTGAAATATTTAACATATTTATTATATAGTATTAATATATTTAATATTAACATTGATCTCTTTAATATATCAAAAAACTTTTAAATGGTCATATAATTTTCTCAACTTTTAATTTACATTTTACACTTGGACCACGAAATTCTTCTTAACATATATATACATATATTTTTGAAGGGACCAAGATGGAGTTGATATAACCAATAAGTAGACATTTTAATGTTGCTTAGTTTTGTCATGTTTTGCTAGCAGTTCACTTTAACTTGCCCTCTAATCACTAGTGAAGGACAGACCAATTTATCAGAGGTAGCTATTGATAATTGTTTTATAACCCCTCACCAGCTTGTCTTGTACTAATTAGCTTTTCTATTTCAAGTATTTGCATGCACCCATATGACTCAATTTAACCTAATCAGCCCTTTGTGACCTTCAAGACACACCCCATCAACATGGTAACAGTCATGTGACTACCTCACCCATCTGCCTGCCATCGATCACCTAATATCAGTACCCGCGCTCACCTACTCCCTTATGATGATGTAAAAAAGATCACCACCCAAGCACTTTAATGACCTGCCCCCATCAAAGGGAAGGTTTAAAAGCAATCAACTTTAAGCAGCCATTTGCCATTGCTTTATTAAACTCTAGTCTGACCACATGGCTCTTTGAGCTATGGTCATCACTTTTCCTAGCTTTGGCCCCCTCCCCTACTTTGGGAAGGTGAATCTCCTCTTTTTCTTTCCAATTTACTTTCTAAATAAACTGTATTTTCCAATCTAACCTCTGTGCAATTCTTTGCATCTTTTGTGTGGCAACAGATTACAGACACCAGAGCCCTGCAGATCTGACCTAACATTTTGGAGGTCCTGCAGGGATTCTGGTACCTAACAACTTTTATGTGGTAAAAACTTTTTGCTATGGAGAAAAAGTCAATACCCAACATATGTAAGAAAACTGAGACATGCGGTATGGAGAAGAATTTTAATTTCTCTGTGTTAAAAACAGTGGTTGGCCAACCTCGGTGGCTCAGCCTGTAATCCCAGTACTTTGGGAGGCTGAGGCGAGTGGATTGCCTGAGGAGCCCATGGGTTCAAGACCCACCTGGGCAACCTGATGAGACCGCATCTCTACGATAAATAAATAAATAAATTAGCCAGGCATGGTAGCACGCACCTGTAGTTCTGGCTACTTGGAAGGCTGAGGCGGAAGGATCACCGGAGCCCAGCAGGTAGAGGCTGCGGTGGCCGGGAGCATACCACCACTGCAATCCAGGCTGGGCAAGGGAGTAAGACTCCAAGTCAAAAAACAAAAAACAGTTGTTTCAGCCTGACTTCTTGGTTGTATCCTAAAGCTTTTGTTCAGGCTTCTCTGATTTCAAGATGTAGTTTAAGTTTCTTGTTGAGGTCACTGCTTTCTTTTTAACAGTGCCTTGAGAAAAAATAGTTCATTCTAAATAGAAAATTATAATATTTAAAATAAAAGAATATAAAATGTATATACTGTTTCTGCATGGAATTTACATTTTTGAACATTTTCAAATGACTTTATAATTTGTTGAGGTAATAAATTTCCCTGTCCATACTACAGGTTAGAGATGGATAACCTGTGAGCCCATGCTGAGACAACAGATATAAGTATTGGGAAAGATGGGTACTGTAAAATTGGGAAAGAATTTATGTTAATTTGACTAAGGCATACTATAGCTATAAAGCAAAACCTGAAAAATGGAGGTAAAACATGCTAATAAAGATCAAATATTCAAAACTAAAAATACATATTTAAAGTAATGTAATGTCATTTCTATAGCCTAGTTCTTGTTATTAGCAGAGAAGGCAGGACAATCTTAATTTTAAAAGTTAAATTCATAAGAAAAAATAATTTCTTGACTATTATTGAACAGATATAAGGATTGAAATAACTTGACTATTATTGAACAGATATAAGGATTGAGAGAAAATAGTCAATGAAATAATTCAATAATAGTTAAGAAAGTCTTGGAAGAAAAAACAAGAGAGAATTTTATGAAAACAAATAGATCAGTAGGACAAAAGACAGGACCCAGAAATGAATCCAAGCATACGAGGGGGGACCCCCCCCAAAAATTGAATTGTCTTTGGATGGTAGGCCCCTGGAAGTACACTTGAAATTTGTTCCTCTGGATCAAATGGTCAAACAAAGTTTTTATCTGGAAGTTTTGAGAAGGTTGTGTCATGATTTGTAGAGGAAACATCTCAAATTGTGGCAAATAGGTGACTAGTTCCTCCGCCATGACAATACACCTCCCCACATGGCGCTGAATGTTCAGCAGTTTCTGACCAAAAACGGAACGATCCCCATACCCCACCCTCCCTATTTACCTGATCTCACCCTAAGCAAGTTTTTTTAGTTTCCCAGATGAAAATGTCCTCAAAGGAAAACGTTTTGTCGATGTGAAAGAGATAAAACAAGAAATGATACAAGCACTAAAAGATATCAAAATTGATGAATTCAAAAACTGTTCTGAGCTGTGGAAAAAACAGCTCAACAAGTGTATTGCATCAAAAAGAGAGTACTTTGAAGGTGACTGAAATTTAAATATGTAAGATTAAATACACAATTTTTTATACACTTTTTTTGAATCTTCCCTTGTATATAATGTACTAATAGGTGATGAAAATACAACTTCAGTTTAATTTAAAAAGGATACTACATTTTAATAATTGGTGTGAAATATATAATTGGTTTCTGGAAGAAAACATTTAGAACGACACTGCATGCCATGTGAAAATATATCTGAGGGAAGTTCTACTTCTAAAAATGAGAGGTTTAGGACTAACCACCCTCTGGCCTGTTCATCATTCATACACATGTACTGAGAACTAGAAACAAATTTTAATGTTTTTAAGTCTCTTTTAACATATCAAAATCTAACTGAACAGTGAAGAAGTACAGTATCAAATTTGGAAGGAGACCTAGAAAGGCAAGTCTAACATTTAAGGCATCTGTTGATTCCACAAGAACTACTAAGAGTTCGAGAAGCTAAGAACTGTTGACAGACTCACTCATGTGACTCCAGAAACAAAAATTGGAGTTGAGAGCCTAAAGATTATGGTTTGGGACCAGAAGAACTGAAGGGTGACTGAGTTACATATTCCAGTCCTAGGAATTTATTGTATTGTAAGAAAATCACTCAGAATGGCTGACACCCTTAGCTGTCTGCTAGAAAAATATGTAAACCCTCCCTGGAAGAAGATATTCACATCCTAAGCTTCAAAGTCCTGCTATAGTAAATAAAAATAAACCGGTACCAAATAAATAAGGACACACAATTGAAAATAAGGAGAAATCTCATACAATAGAAAGAGACAACAAAGGATCTATTTAATGGACCTATATGACCTTAAAACCAGGCAAAGAATTGAAAGAAAAAACACTTGTGTATTCTGCAACTGAATACTCAAAAACAAACTTTCCCACAAAATCTTGATGGGAAAAAAACTCTAAGGAAAAATAAGGACGGAATTTGTCACCAAAAGATCTGCACAGTAAGAACTAATAAATGAAGTTCTTTGGGCTGAAGGCAAATGATTATAGATGAAGCATGGAACTGCAAGAAGGAAGAGGAGCACAGGAAAGGACAAATATCTAAGTAAATATAAAAGCCTATTGACTGTCTAGCCACAATACTAAAGATGTCTTGTGAGGTTTAAAGTACATAGGGAAGAAACATATAACAATAGGACACAGGATAGGAGGTAGTACATGCAGTGATACTGTGATAATTTAATTTTTAAGTTCTCACATACCAACGTAAACTTCAAATGGATTAAATATTTAAACACAAAATACATACAAGTATTACACATAGGCAGATGATTTACAGTCATGAAATGAAAAGGACTTTTAAAACTATGTCTCCATGTGCTATAAGTCCAAAGTCATACAGAAAAGATTAATAAACTAGAAAACAAAAATAACCAAATATTTCCACATAAGGAAAAACACCATGAACAATTATCAAAAAACAAATGATATATGCTCCAAAAAATAATGGTTTGCAACTCATATAATAAGCAAGCGCTGTTGTCTCTAATAATAAAGGGGTAACTAGAAACTGGGGACAAAAAGACCAGAAATCCAAGAGAAATAGGCAAAATATATTAACAGTAAGCTCGCAGAAAAATAAGTATAAGACACTATTAGACACATAAAAAGATATCCAACCACACTCAGTGAAGAAAACTGCAAAAACGAACTATATGAAATACCACTTTTTAATCTAACAGTTGTCCAAATCCAAAAGGTGAACCACATATTCTGTGGAAGAAACTGTAAAGAAATAAGGACTCTCATGAATTACCAATGGGAAAACAAAATGATACTATCTCTAGGACAGGCAGTCCCACTGTGCTGATCATGTTCTGAGAATTCATCTAATACAAAAACCTATACATACAGTTATAAATGTACAAAATTATTTATTACAGCATGGTTCGCAACAGCAAAAGGTTGGAAGTAGTTTAATAAACTATGAACATCTACACTTGAATTACCATGTAATTGTGACAAAGAGAGAAGATATCATCCATGTCCTGTCACAGAAATTCCTAGAACATGCTGCTAAGTGAAAAATAAAGAACGGAAAAGAGAGCATGAGCTTGCTACTTGAAGGTGGTTCCTTGAACAGCATCAGTTGGGAATTTATTAGAACTTCAGAATTAAGGGCCCCCGTACATATCTACTAAATCAGAATCGGCAAGTTAACAAGACACCAGGGATGCACAAGCACATCTAAGTTTGAGAAGCCCTAAGAATAACAGGTTTTAAGTAAATGGAGGGGTCAAATAAGAATATACATACATATTTTCCTTTTTTTTTTTTTTTTCGAGTTGGAGTCTCACTCCGTCGCCCAGGCTGAAGTGCAGTGGCACACTCACGGCCACCTCAGCGTCAACCAGCTAGGCTCAGGTGATCTTTCCGCCTCAGTCTTTCAAGAAGCCAGAACTACAGGTGCGTGCTGTCACGTCCGGCTAATTTTTTAATTGCCCAGGCTGTTCTTGAACCCGTAGGCTCAGGCAATTCCCTCACCTCAGCCTCCCCAAGTGCTGGGATTACAGGCTTGAGCCAACACGCCCAGGCCATATTTTCTTTTAACTGGATAAACAAACACTGGGAAGATAAACAAGAAACTAGAAAAAAAATCTGTAGTCAGTAGGGTGACCATAGTTTGTCTAGAACTGTCCCCGATACATGCCAATTGTCCCAGCATAATTATTTATAGAACTTCTTTCACTCTCAGTGAAAATATTTCAGTTTGGTTGATAAATAAATGTCACCCTACCTAGAAGAGCAACAGGAACAGAGGATGGAAGTATAAATGTTTACTTACATCTTTTCTATCACTTTTTGAATATGTTAACATTTTACTAATTCAAAAGCACTTAATTAAGGGGAGGGGGGACAAAACTCATGAAATCAATCCAGAAAAATAGACTGACGAGCAGGAGGCTAAGGATGGAAATCAGTGATAAGCAATATCTGGGGCAAAATGCAAAGAGGGCTTCATGAAGGCTGGAGAGGAAATTGAAGTTAGGAAAGGATAGCTCGGAGGGTGGTATCAGAGACACTAACAGAGGAGACTTTTAAAACAGAGACCTTGGTTAAAAATATCAAATGCTGCAGAATGGTAGAGTAAGGCAAAGACAAAAACATCAACTGGCCTTGACTATGATTTGGTGGCCTTTTCCAAAACTGAATCAAGTGAGTGGTGGTGAGGGGCAATGCTGCATTCATCAGGTTGAGATGGAAATGAGAAATGCAGGAGCATAAACCGGACGTGGCTGTGACTCAACCTAGAAATACAAATGAGCTGACACAGACACTTCTGTTTTCAGAAAATGCAGACCCTCCATTCTTTCACATCTTCAAGGCTTTATTTCTGGATAAAGCAGGATCATCAGAGACCTTGTCACTCAAACCTCAATGTTTGGTTCCCTGAAAAGTACGTACACTGAATTCTGCTCTGGCACTGTGCTCTTTTTCTACCAAGAAATGATTATAGATAATTTATTGCATTTATATCAGGGTTGTTAATAGAAAGACCAGAGAAAATGTTACAATTACTTGGATAATTATGTAAAATTAAAAGTCCCACATTTAATTTGCCAACTGCCCCACTTTGTATTTGCTATTCTAGCTTTATTTCCCTTAATGTAAATTTGTTTCTTATTTTTATTTTTCCATTTAAAAAATATAAATCCTTATAAACTTCAGAAAACCCATTTTAAAACAAAGTGGAAATAAATTAACAGAAAACTCACCTGGGATTCGTTCATTTTCTGCTTTTAGTGGAGGAGAGAGAGCTGAAGGAGAAGGAAGAAAATGTCAGATGAGACTTGGCCTGCCTTGTAGTTTCTGGATTCACCTGTCTATACAGCTTTACACACAAGATACTTACATGTCCATGTGTGGCTCCGATATATGTTCAACTTAGACATTACACTTTTCACTGAGTGAATGTAAACATTTGTTTCTTATTGATTTATTACCAATTTAGGTTCTGTGACACAGAAAAATTAAAAACACGAAAAGATGAGTTTAACAAATTACAGTAATCTAAAGGACAAAACACTATGGATTTGTCAAAATTTGTTGTAGGAACAAAAAACTGACCTCAGGCCATACTGTTTACCTATTTACCTGTAAAAAACCATTTATCCCTTGAGGTCAGACAATCCAAGAAACCTCTGAAAAAGGGATGGGGATGTGTAAGGTAAGATAAATTTTTAAGAATTGTCTGTTTTAAAAAAAAAAAATTGTTTGTTTTAACTTGCTAACAATTCCTCAAAAGGCTCGCTTAGTGAGAAACTAACTTTGATCCAAAAGTAATAAAATGGAGAGCAGTGGCCCAGGAAATCTGCAGACCTGACTTCTAACCTTGGTTCTGCCAGTCACAAATTACAGGATCTGAATCAGTCACCTTCTCAGACTTATTTTTACCCTCCTTCTTTCAAATAAGATAGAAATAGATAACCCAGAGAGGACCTGTCTGTACTACCATCCCGTGGAGCAGGGATGAGCCAGAAGAGCAGGAAGCTCAGCCTCTCTTCTAGATGTCACCCTGGGATAGGCCACTGAGAGCAGCTAGCCTGCGTAAAAAATGAACAGGATATGAAGGGTGTAGGGGTGTTTAGGGAGGGGTAATGACAGCATTTCCTTGGCTGTGGCTAAACCCAACCATGCCCTCACAAACTCTCCAAAGGGGTGACATTCCCTCTGCAGCCTGCGTGCCCACCACTCTCAACTCCAGCTCACCTCTCGCTTCTTAAATTTGTCCCAGACCTTCCACCGGCACACAGACTTCGATGGTTTCAGGATACCGTGTCATGATTATGCATAATAACAAATGAACAGTTAACAAATAAATAACTTAGGATATAGGGACGTCAGAACCAGGAAAGGGCCTTATAGTGACTAGCTAGGTCAGCCCCTTCTCCTTCCCACTTCACAAACACTGAGGCCCTAGGGCCGGTCCAAGTTCCAGCAGCAAGGGACGTCTTCCTGGAACTCTATCACATAAGCAACAAACAAATTTTTTAAATGAAGCGCTCAAAACAATACAAGGAAGCAAGTATTCTTGATATCCCTATTTTACAGAGAAGGAAACCGAGTCTCCCGTCGGTTATTTTGTCTGAGTAATTCATTTGTAGCAGACCTGGCGCAGTAGCTCTCCCCGTAGCCCCGCCCTCTCCCCGTAGGCCCAGCGCACGCAACACGCACACGTCACAAAGTCACGCGCACGCGTACATAGCCTGCACGTCACACACGTTTGAGCGCGCCCTGTCCGCCCCCCCATACACACCCCCGTAGCTCCGCGCCCTCCCTGCGGGCCGGCCGCACGCGGCACGCACGCGCATTTCCCACGTCTGGCCACACGACGGCGCCGCCCGTTGGGCGTAGGGGCTGGACACGTGCGACCCCTCGAGCCGCGGCACTAGGGTTGTCTCGCTGGACCCTAGCTCTTTCTGACAGACGCCTCCGCCCCGCCGTTCCTTTAACTATGCGGACGCCGCAGGCGCCGGGGTCCCGCCCCACCGCTGGGTTCCTGCTGCCGCCCGCCCGCAACCCGGTCCTCGCCGGGGTCCCTCGACCCTCACCCAACCCTTCGTGGCTCACCCGTCCTTTTCCGCCGCGCGAACCCGGAGGCCACAGATTGTTTCCCACGAGGGACGCGAGACTGGGAAGGATGAGCCAGGAGGGGAAGGCGGGGATGCACATGCGCAGAGGGAGCGCGGCGGAGAGCTGGAGCTGGGCTCCTTGCTGCGGGGCCTGTAAGCAGCTCAGCTTCCCTGAAGCGGTCCCTCGGACGTTATGGCCTGCTCTCGGTCCACTCCTCGGTTGTGAAGGCTGATGATAGTGCCCAACTAGTAGGATTATACGGGCATTGAAGGCGTTTATATTGTAAAAGCACATAAATTGTTCAGTTTGTTTCCCAAGAGTCCCCTTGCAAGTATACACAATGCTCGCTCTGGTTATCAGCCTCTTTGGGTTGACCGTCCCCCCCCTCCCCCTCCCCCTATCCCTCTCCCTCACACACACGGAGGAATAGCGGAGCTTAATTTATCTTTTCCTCTGCCCCTCCCTTTTCACATGTAAAATGAATGCTAATCAAAGACTCACAAGAATGTAACCATTTGCCTCATTGCCTAGCCACCGCCCCCCCCCACTCCCGCGCGCCTCCTCCCACTCCTGCTTGCTCTTTTTCCTTTAAATATTGACGTCCACAAAACCCTCTTTGTAAAATGCACAGGCAACATAGCCTATCGTAACTTATGTTTCTTTTCCCAGGTGCAATCTCAATCTTAGAAAAATTAACTTCAAAATCAATTGGGATCTGCCTCAGTCACTTTTTAGCTTACACTCGCAATTTAGGGCTAAATCATAATAAGATAAAATTGTTTATGTGTGGCGATCAAAGCAACTCTGTCTTGAATGCTAATCTGCTATTGTTGATTTCTGACTAATCCTAGTTCTGGGAAGGCCTTTAAGTCCCTTTTATCAATTGTTCCTAGTGGGAGGAGGTACATACTGTAAATCCTGCTCTTAGGTCAAACAACCTTGATATCATCTTGCTTCAGTTGTCCTACACATCCCTTCTGAAGCACCCCTTCCTATGGGTAATGGTTTGGGGTTCTGCCATCTTGCCATGGCTTAAGATACAGACATGGCTTCTGTTCCTAAGTCCCTATTGAACGGGCATAACATGGATTTAATATACCCAATGAGCAGCCATTTTAACATTGCCTAAATTTCATGTTTTTTGGACAGTTCACGTAACTTACCCTCTAATCACTAAGGACAGAACTGGTTTCTCAGAGGTAGCTATTGATAATTGTTTTACAACCCCCCTCCCTAGCTTGTTTTGTACTAGTTAGCTTTTCTATTTCAAGAATTTGCCTTCACCCGTAAGACCCAAGTTAACCAAATCAGCTCTTCGTGTCCTAGGTCACACAGACCCCCCACAACCATGGCAGCAATCATATGACTAGCCCACCCATCTGCCTGCTGTCCATCATCTGATATCAATACCTTTGCTTACCTTTGTGATAACATGGAGCAGACCAACATTCAATCATCTTAACAACCTTCCCCTTGGCGGGGGGGCACACCTCATCAACAAGGGTACCTGCGTGATGAACATTTGTATACCTAACCCTGAATTTTGCCCCACATCTTTAAAATAAAAAAGGAGGGGTAGGAAACAACAACCTTTCCTTAACCAAAGGGAAGGATTAAAAGTATTCAACCTCAAGCAACCTTGCCTTACTAGACTCTGGTGTGGCCATGTGCTCTTTGAGCTTTGGCCATTGCCATGTTTCCTGGCTTTGGTCCTCTCCCCTAATTTAGGGAGGTGAATCTTCTCTTTCTCTCTTTCTCTCTCTAATTTATGTTCTAAATAAACTATATTTTCCAATCGAACTTCTGTGTAATTCTTTGCAACTTTTGTGTGGCACAGGATAGCAAATATCCACATCCCCAGCGGGCCTGACCTAACATTCTGGAGGTCCCTGGCGGGCAGTGTGACCTAACACCTATAAAATGTTTCTTTCTGAGAAATGGATATGTCAGCCTCTTGATACAGAAACCTGCTAGTCTGTAAGTATTGCCACAACCCCTCGAGAAGGACATGGCAAGGGTTCAAGCATTCCTGTGCATTCCTGAGAGCTAATAAAAGGTGTGCTTCCCCTTATCTCCTATGCACTCCCAGTAAGTTGCTTCAGGGGATCCTTGATTTCCCTGCAGACTATGCTCAATAAACAGAAAGATGTAAATCCCCATTTACTCCCTTTTCTTAGTAGTCACAGGTTTGAATAGTATAGTGTCAATGTAATTGTAAGTTTTGTGATTTATATAACCTTTATATCAATGTAATTGTAAGTTTTGTGATTTGTATAACTTGTGTAATGCATGGATGTCTTAGGCCTTGTAAACTCCCTTTACTTTATGGCAAGCTTGACTAACACTTCTGCTGGGCCTTACTGATAAAAACTGTGAGATGGCCAGGCATGGTGGCTCACGCCTGTAATCCTAGCACTTTGGGAGGCAGAGGCGAGATTGCCCTGGTCCTATGGTGATGGGAAAATGTATAAACACTGTTAAGTGTAATAAATACTCAAAAGGGGGATTATTAACATTTCTAAGAGGCGATTCAGGACACTCCCACTCTCCTTTCATATTGTGGACAAGAGAGCTCCCAGGTCTGATAGAGCATGGTATTCCAGGCCAGTGAGGCCTCACAAAGTGTCATGGTGTTGTCACAGGACAGGAATGTTGCATGTGTCTTACTTGGTTATGGGGATTTACGTTTGTTCCTCTCAAACATCTATCCTATCACCCTTAGCCTAAAACTCCCCTTCTATCACTAAACTTTCTGTTTCTGGTGGAAGGTAAACATGGGTGTTAAAATCACTGCAGCAATTTTGCTGTTTGGATCCTGTGCCATATGCCATGTTTGATTCATGTTTCCATCTTAGGGAACTTGTGAAAGATCAATGTTACGTGAAGATTGTGAAGGTGGAAAAAGACAATGTAGAAGTGAAGTGTCGGGTATGGTCTGGATGTGGACTATTTCTCCTTTCCCCCTTCCCTCAGGAGCAACCCCTGGCCAAGGCTGGTCTCTGAAGGATGTGCATATTCCCAGTAACGAGTCATGGGGGTGTGGGTAATTGAGCAGAGTTGAAAGCAATGTGGTTGTTATGTTTAATCAATATAGTTTTAAACATGGGATAGAAATTTGATTGACTTGTTTGCCTATAAAACTGTTTACACTATTGCCCCAAAGTGCAATTTCTTTCAGCACTAACCAGGCACTATTGGTTATGGGCAGACCCTTTCTCACTGACCCGCTGCCATCAGTGCCTCTCGTAAGTTCCAATAAACAAATGTATTTCCCTGCTGGACTTCCGGGTGACTTATTTGGGATAAGTAAAGAACCTTACATGCAAGCCCTCTCAGCTTTGGGGTTGCCGTGTTAAAACCACTAATGTTAGCATTTTACATACTCGGACATTTGTCAAAACTAAGAAAGCAACATGGATATAATATTATAAACTACAGAGTTTATTCAGAAATCTCCAGTTTTCCACTAATGTCCTTTTCCTGTTTCAGAATCCAACCCAGGATACTACAGTACACTTAGTCTTGACCAACTTTTAGTAGTTTCTTGGTCTTACCTTGTCTTTTATAATCTTGAGATGTTTGAAGAATAGTGGTCCTTGAACAACACAAAGTGTACCTGGTTAACCACCAGGGGAAGTAAGGGCCAGTTAGAAGCCCAAACTTCACCTGCATGCAGACTACTTATATAGTTACCCTCCCTCACTTGTAACCCACTTCTCTATAATTAATAAAAGAAAAAGTCCTTGAATTTGAGTTTGTCTGCAGTATTCTCCTGATCAGATTGAAGTTGTGAATATTTAGGAAGCATGCCACAAAGGAAATGTGCCTTTCCCACAGTGTGGTATCAAGGGGCACCTGATAGCCTAACTTTTAGTGGTCAATTGACCACGATTACCTGTATCAAAGTAACTTATATGTGGCCTGAGGCTACCTCCATACATTGAGCCCCTATGTAAGGAATCACAACCTACTTTAATATGTAAACAGACATAATGCCTAACAGGTGTATACTTTTATAACCAATAGCTGAGTCACAACCAATTATAGCAGCTGAATTTTAGCCAGTCGCCGTCTTTCAACTGCTCAGACCATGTCCAAATAAGGCAAATGCTGGGCTGTAACCAATCAAGCTATTTCTGTACAGCACTCTGTTTTCTGTATATAAATATTCCCTGCCTACCTTGTAGAATGGAGCTCTTTCTGGTTCCAAGTACTGTCTGTTTCAAGAATTGTTCTTTGCTAAAACAAACTCTGCTAAATTTAAGTTGTCTGAGACTTTCTTTTAACACTTTGGTAAGGTGGTGTCTAACAGGTTTCTCCACTGTAGAGTTACTATTTTTTCCTTTCCAGTCTATACTTAGAAGTGCGTCACTAAGTCCAGCCCACACTCAGGTGGAGAGGAAATAAGTTCCATTTTGAATTTGTGGCTACATTTTAAAATTGCCACATTGACTAGTAAATTCAGGGAGAGATCCTTTGAGACTATGAAAATGCCCTATTTCTACTTTTGCACTAATTTTAGCTTTCATTGGTGTATTTAGAGTGCAACAATCATTATTGTGGTACTATAAATAGTGATTTTGTTTCACTTGATCCTTTATTAGTTGGGGTTCTTCTGTAAGGGGGACTTTTCATTTCTCACATTTATTTATTCAATCACTTATTTATATCAGTATGGACTCATGGATATTTATTTTGTTCTTAACCATTGTTGCATGACTTCTCCGTTTTTCACCAACCCCTGGAACTCACTGATCTGTTCTCTGTCTTATAAATTTACCTTTTTCAGAATGTCAAATAGATACAGCTTCTGGGTTTGGTTTCTGTCACCAAAATTCATTTAAGATTTATTCATGTTGTTGCTCCTTTGATTAGTTTAGCTCCTTTTTTTCCATGCTTTCAATTTCATACAATACTATTATGCTATTACATTGCTCAAATTTTTCCAGGTTTGGGCATTGAGAGATATCATAGGTTAGCTTTTGGCTTCCTTTTAACATTTACCTATACTTTTAAAAAAGCATTTCCTTACTTTCTGACACCACAAGATGCTCCAGACTCATCTTCCCTGTGCTAGAATCAGGTATTTTTTTCCAGGGAGCCCTAGTGTCTTTTATCAGAGAATTCAAGATCTGAGCTCTAGGTGTGTTTACCACTACTGGGGGTATGTGTTTCTAGACTCAGCAAACAGAACTAAGAGATAAATGTATGTTTACTAACCCATGTTAATAATCTGTATTACTATGTCTATGTTTCTGTATCTCTAACTGTACATATTAAAATTAATAGGAGTTCACACTGATATCTCTTACTCTAACCAAGGGTTCATTCCAGCCTTCTTGTCCATGTTGCCTCCTCCTCCTCCTCCTTCTTTGTCTTTTTTTTTGAGATAGGGTCTCACCCTGTGGCCCAGGCTAAAGTGCAGTGATATGATCACAGTTCACTGTAGCCTCGAATTCCTGGGCTCAAGCAGTCTTTCTGCCTCAGCCTCCCAAGTAACTAGGCTATAGGTGCAAGCCACTATGTCTGACTAATTTTTCCTTTTTTTCCTTCTTTTTTTGTACAGTCAAGGACTCACTTTATTGCCCAGGCTGGCCTCAAACTCCTGACCTGAAGGGATCCTCCTGCCTCAGCCTCCCAAATGTTGGGATTACAGACCATGCCTTGCACTAGTATACATGTAAAGTAGTTTCAAAATTGTTAACTCCATGAGGATTTAACAATTGGGTTAGAGTGTTTATGTGTATAGTTCTTTATGTTGTCACTCCTTTTATAGTCAGTATCCACTCAAAATGTTGTTTTACAAAGGTCAGCTCATTTTTCCCTACCCTTTCCATTCATACATACATACATCTGTAAAATAGTGATTTGTCACACTCTGCATTCCATCCACATCCTGTCTGATCTTTCATTTGAAAACAAGGGGAATCCCCCCAAAACCTGGGATTATCTTTTGGAGGATAGACTCTTTGTAATACAGGCTTCCCTAGCTAGGTAAGTGTTCTAAAAACCCACCAGCATCAGTGTACCAGGTAGCATTGTTGTGAAAGGTTACATTCTGCTTCAGTGAATTTTTTTTGGAGATTCTTTCAACATGTTTCCCCATTTCATGATAGGTGATTTACAAGCACACCTGCCCATCTATCTGATATCTCTTACTCTAACCTGAGGTTCATTAGAAGTGGGTCACTAAGTCCAGCCCACACTCAAGGGAGGAGGAAACAAGCTCTTGAGTGTTCAGCATTGAATATTCAATAGTTTTTGACCAAAAACCGGCATGACCCCTGTGCTCCACCCTCCCTATTTACCTGATCTCACCCAGAGAGACTTTTTTGTTTGCTTGTTTCCCTGATGGAAAAAAAAAGTCTTCAAAGGGAAACGTTTTGCTGATGTGGAAGAGGTGAAACAAAAAATGGCAGAAACATTAAAAGGCATCAAAATTAACGAGTTCAAAAACTGTTTTCAGCAGGAAAAGCATCTCAATAGGTGTATTGCATCAAATAAAGAGTAACTTGAAGGTGACTGAAGTGTAAACATGTAAGAAAAAATACACAATTTTTAAAATAATAAATTCCAGGATTTTTTGGGTCCCCCCTCATAAAGTTAAGTTCACACTTGATGGTGCAGGTTCTAGATGAATGCACACTCAAGTATTCATCAGCAGACCATCCGCAAACAGTTCTATCACTATAAAAATTCCCTTAGTGACCTGTTGTTGGTCAACTCCTCCTTTGTCCCCTGCTCCTGGCATCCACTGATTTGTTCTCTGTAAAATAATTTTACCTTTACCAAAATCTCAAATAACGGTGATGTTATGCAGCTTTGGGGTTTGTCCTCTTTGATTTACCAAAAGTTATTTAAGGTTTATTTATATTGTGGTGTGAGGCATTAGTGCATTCCTTTTTATTGCTGGGTAGTATTCCATTAATAGCTATTCCACAGTTTATCCATTCACCTGTTGAAGGACATCTGAATAAAAATGTTCATTCATTTATATTGATTTTCTTTATAAAAAGAAGAAATGTATTTTATATAGTTCTGTAGGCTGGGAAGTACAGTATTAGGGAGCGGCATCTGGTGAGGGCCTTCTTGTTCCATAATATTGCAGAAGGCATCATATGGTAAGAGGGTAAGATTATGTTGAAATTTGGGGGCTAACGTAAGTTTTCAATTCACTTAGGTAAAATGTATGAGTGGGATTGCTGGGTTGTATGGTAACTATATGTTGACATTTATAAAAAAAACTTGTAAAACTGTTTCCAAAGTCCCTGCACTTATTTTGCATTCCTTTTTTTTTTTTTCTTTTAGAGATGAGATCTTGCCAAGTTGCCCAGGCTGGTCTTGAACCCCTGGGCTCAGACAGTCCTCTCACTCTGGCCTCCCAAAGTGCTGGGATTACAGGCATGAGCCACTGTATCCAGCCCTATTTTGCATTCCTACCAGCAATAAATGAAAATTCCTACTGGCAAACATCCACAGCTCCATTTTGTATTTTCAGTTGTTTTCTTTGTTTTCCCATTCTACTAGGGGTATGGAGGTCTTATGGTGATTTTAATTTGCATTTCCCTAATGACTAATATCATTGTGTATCTTTTCACATGCTTATATGCCAGCCATATATCTTCTTTAGTAAAGTGTCGGTTCAAACCTTTGCCATTTACAAATTGCATTGTTTATTTTCTTGTGGCCGTGTTTAAGAATTCTTTATAAAAGTGACTGGTATGGTGGCTCACACCTGTAATCCCAGCACTTTGTGAGGCTAGGGTGGGAGGACTGCTCGAGCCCAGGAGTTCAAGACCAGCCTTGGCAACATAGTGAGACTTGTCTTTTTAAAAAAATCCAAAAATTAGTCAGGCATGTTAATGCACACCTGCAGTGCCAGCTACTTGGGAGGCTGAGGCAAGAGGGTCACCTGAACCCAGGAGATTGAGGCTACACTGAGCTGGGATCATGCCCTTGTGCTCCAATGTAGGTGATAGAGTGAGGCCCTGACTCAAAAAAAAAAAAAAGAATTCTTTATACAGTGCTGTATCAGAAACGTGATTCACATTCCACCAAAAAAACCCCAACAAACAAAAAACCCTGCACTCGTATGTTTATCACAGCGCTATGCACAACAGCAAAAACCCAGAACCAACCTAGGTGTCCAAAAGTGGTAGATTGGATAAAGAAAATGAGGTACTTATACACCATGGAATACTATGCAGCCATTAAAAATAATGAAATGGTGTCCTTTTCAGCAACATGGATGTAGTTGAAAAACCATTATTGTAAGGGAATTAATGCGGGAACAGAAAACCAAATGCTGCTAGTCTTAGTTATAAGTGGGAACCTAGACAGTGGTCCACACAGAAATAAAGGTGAGAAAAACTGACACTGGAGATCCTAAAATGGGGACGAGGAAAGGAAGGACAGAGTTGAAAAACGACCTATTGGGTACCGTGCTACTATTTGGATGATGGGTTCAAAAGAAGAGCAAATGTCACCATCAGGCACTATACCTGTGTAACAAACCTGCATGTGTACCCTCTGAATCTAATTTTTAAAAAAGGCAAACTATACAATTTTTTAAAAAAAGAAATGTAACTTGTAAATATTTTTTTTTACCAGAGGGTGGCTTGCCTCTTCATTCTTTTTTTTCTCTCTTAACAGTATCGTTCCACAGAGCAAAATGTTTTGATGTTATAAAGTCCTATTTAATGTTTCAGTGAACAAGTTTCAGCGGTTTGACTTTATAACAATTATAAATAAACCTGTTAAATTTTTCTGGACAATGCCAGCATTTGGATTTTTTTAAAACAAGTAAATTTCTTATTGATAGCAACTAAATGGTGTTTGTAGCATTTTTATCATATGGTAGATTCCATTCATTCACTATACTTTTCTAACTGAGTTGTCCTACATGCAAGTACATGTTTTTAATGTTGTCTGTCTTCTGTGCTGTTCCTGTAAGTTTGCTATTAAAATACATTAAACTATAAAAAAAATTAAAAAAATAAAGTCCTATTTAACAATTTTGCCTTTTATAAATTGGAATATTGATGTTTATTTTTACACAGAGTGTAAAGTGTAGGTGAACATTCTTTTTTGTTTGTTTGCATATGTATGTTTAAATGTTCCAGTACTATTTGTCGAAAAGACTATCCTTTCTCCACTGAATTGGCTTTGTACCTTTGTCAAAAATCAATTGACCATATTTGTGTGGATTTATTTTTGTACTTCTGTTCCTTTTATCTGTGTTCTATGGTTTAAATGTGTCCTCCAAAGTTTATATGTTGGAAACATAATTCCCAATGCAACAGTGTTGAGAGGTAGAACCTTTTAGAGATAATCCTCATGAATGGATTAATGCCTCTATCTCAGGAGTGGATCTTTTACAAAATGATAAGTTCAGCCTTCTTCCTCTCTCTCACCCATTCCCTTCTGGAATCTTATGACACAGCAAGAAGGCCCTCACAAGATGTGCTCCCCTTGATCTTGAACTTCTTAGTGCCAAGAAGGGAAATAAATTTCTATTCATTACAGATTACCAAGTCTGCAGTATTATGTTACAGCAGTATAAAATGAACTGACAGAATATTGATATTGGAGAGTGAGGTGCTGCTGTAACAAATACCTAAAATGTGGAAGAAGCTTTGGAACTGGGTATTGGGTACTGGAAGAGTTGGGAAGAGCAGGTTAGAAAAAGTTTATATTGCTATGAACAAAGCATTAAGGGCAATTCTGGTCAGGGCTCAAAAGGGAAAATCTGAATCTTTTTAGAGATTAAGTGGGCATGGCAAAAATGCTGTTAGAAATATGGATAGTAAAGGCCACTATGATAAAGTCTCAGACAGAAATATCTTATTGGAAACTATCTTATTGGAAAAATATCTTACTGGTGTAAAGTCCATCCTATTACAAGTGGAACAAATTTGGCTGAATTGTGTTCATGCCTAAGAACTTTACGGACTTTATGGAAACACTGAAGGAGGTGGAGAGCTACTTTTAAAAGCATATAGTAAAATACAAGAGAATAACAATAATTTAAAGATGAAATTTTTAATTAAAAGGGAAGCAGAGTGGAAAGATTTGAAAAACCTGCAGACTGGCCTAAAAGAATGTAAAGGCGTCTTTAGAAGAGCAAACCAAGGTTTGGTCAAGTGACCATTTGTTAAAGAGATTACCACAGACAGAAGGGAACCAGGTTCTATTTATCAAGACAATGGGAGAAAGACTTTGGATACACTTCAGAGATCTTTCTTTTTTTTTTTTTTTTTTTGTTGACTTTTTTGAGTTTCACTCTGTTGCCCAGACTGGAGTGCAGTGGCTGCTCCCGGCCACCGCAGCCTCGACCTGCTGGGCTCCGGCGATGTTTGAGGCTGTTGCTCCAATCTAGGACCTTCAGGACAAGGTTTCTAGAAAAGCCTCTATAGGACCTCAGAATTCACTGCCATGTACCACCTCAAGTGTTTGCTCCCTGCACTCTAGTGCAATGCTGCTTCTCAACCACCCCAGCCACGGCTCAGGCCCAGGTGCAACTCAGGCTGCCTCTCTGAAGGGCTCAAGCAGTCAACCTTGGCACATGGTTCTAATTCTGCAGGTATGCAGAATGCCAGGCTATTTGTCCATGGCAGCTTCCACCTAGATTTCAAAGGATGTATTGGATAGTCGGGGGCCCTGGGCACAGTAGAGCTGCTGCAGAGTGTCCCTAATAAAGCAATGCCAAGTGGAATCATGGGAGTGGGGCCACCCCCAAGACCCCAGAGCTGTAGAGCTAACAGTGTGAATGCCAGCCTGCAAACATGAGACTCCAACCCACATGAGCTATAGCAAGGACTTAGCCCAGCAAAGCCATAGGGCTGGGAGGCTATGAAGTTCTAACCCCTACTTAATTTGTCCAAGAGAGGAGGCATAGAGTGAAAGGTTACTCTGGAGTTTTAAGATGTAACATCTGCCCTGTTGGGTTTTGGACTTACTTAGGGCTTCTAAACCCTTTCTTCTTTCTTATTTCTCCCTTTTGGAATGGGAATGTCTATCCTCTATCCTATACCTGTCCTATCATTGTATTTTGTAAGCACATAACTTGTTTTAATTTCACAGGCTCACAGCAGTATTTGAATCTGAAGATGAGAAGAAGCACACAATTAATCACCTTTTAAAAGTTGTCTAGATATCCATTTTGGACATGGGTTAATGGATTGAAAACAACTGCATTATACTACACTTATAAGCAAACCAACAAACTTTATTTGGAGTAGTAGCCTAGAAAGCAGACTTTTATGGAGATTGAAAAAGGAAGTAGAAGTATGAGATAATATCTGCCTCTTAAGAAATTATCTTAATAGATTAAAATCTTTCATAGAATTTTATTTTAAAGGAGGCACTATTAGTTTAACATTTGACAAAGACAAAAATAACTCTCCGTAAGAATCTGGACTGATAACTAGACCTTGGTTAGTATACTTTTAGTTATAGATGTAAATCTTTCAAGTACACATATTAAGTACAAACCAACCAAATATAAGATAGTGTCAAATCATCCTTCACATTGTTATGTTCTTGAAAAAGAAAAGAGTAAAATACTTATGATTACTTAATAAAAATGCTCCTTAAACCACAACTTCAGAGTACCTTGACTTACATCAAAGAAATACAAATTAAAACCACACCGAGATACCACTTAACTCCAGTCAGGATGGCCATGATCAATAATTCAAAAACAACAGATGCTGGAGAAGATGTGGGGAAAAGGGAACACTGTTGGTAGAAGTGTAAACTACTACAACCTTTGTGGAAAACAGTGTGACGATTCCTAAAAGATCTCAAAATCAACCTTCCATATGACCCCACAATTTCCCTACTGGGAATAAATCTGGAGGAACTCAAATCACCCTATGAAAAAGATAACCTGCACACACATGTTTATTGCAGCATTATTTACAATAGCGAAAACACGGAACCAACCGTGGTGCCCAATGAAAGAGGACAGGATAAAAAAATGTGGTACATATCCGATGGAATTTTACATAGCCATAAAGAATGACAAAATTATGGACTTTGAAGCAACTTGAATGGACTTCCATAATACTGAGTGATCTATCACAGAAACAAAGAACATGTTCTCACTCATAAGCAGACCTTGAACAATTATCATAATGCTATAAGAAAAGGGTTGGCAGTAGTTAGAAACTGCCAGGGGCTGGGGGAGTGGGATTGGCAATAGTGGGAAACTGCCGGGGAGTGGGGGCACAACTCATCAACAAGAGTACCTGCATAATGAATATTTGTTTACTAACCCTGAATTGTACCCCCATCTTTAAAATAAAAAAAAATTTTTAGAAAGGACCTTGACTTATATCAGAAAATATCACATTTTAAATTCCCATTTGTCTATTTATATATCATGTATAAGTAACTGTGGCAACAGGATTATAAATTCTGTTTTAAAAAGATTGTTGCTCTTTTCAACTTTTATTTCAAGTTAGATCCCTGTTATCAGTAATATTTAGACAAACTTCCCCTTTCAAAGTAGTAAAAACTAAAGGCATTAAATCCTGACACATGGCAGCAAGGATCATACAAAATGTAGCCAGAGACCAATGCCATTATGAACATAACAAGGTTTCATATATTTTTTCCCAAACAACTTAAAAATCTATTTTAAAATATTGACTAACTTACCATTGAGTAGGTATCCAAATGTTGAGTTTTAAATTCAGTATTATCTTCTCTCTCTGTAAAGATAAGTTGTTATACAAACATTAAAGGTGCAAAAAGTTAAAACAAACAAACCCAGCTGTGGTGGCTCACACTTGTAATTCCAGCACTTTGGAAAGCTGATGTGCCTTGAAACCAGGAGTTCAAAACCAATCTGGCCAACATTGTGAGATGATCTCTGAAAACAAAACAAAATAAAACCTTTCCTCAATTGTTAATTGAGTTATTTTTGTGGTTGCTATTGAGTTGTAGAAGTTCCTTGTGTATTCTGGATATTATGTCTATCAGATATACAATTTGCAAATTTTTTGTCCCTTCTATAAATTATTTTTTGCTCTATTGATAGTATCCTTTAATACACAGCTTTTAAGTTTAATGAAGTTCAATTTTTCTATTTTTGCTTGTTTTCTATGCTTTTGATGTCATTTCCAAGAAATGAGTGCCAAAATCAATGTCATGAGGCTATTCCCTATGCTTTCTTCTTGGCGCTTTATAGTTTTACTTCTTATATTTAGATCCTTAACCAATTTTGAGTTAATTTTTGTATATAGTATAAGGTAGAGGTCCAACTTTAATCTTACACATAGATATCCAATTCCTCCAACACCATTTGTTGAAGAGACTGTCCTTTTTCCATTGAATGGTTTCAGCATCCTTGTCAAGGATCATTACAATGTATACATGAGTTTGAGCTTTCTATTCAATTCCAATGGCTTATTTGTCTGTCTTTCTGATAGTATCACTATGTTATGATTACTACTGATTCATAATATATTTAAAAATCAGCAAATATGAGAACTCCAACTTTTTTAAAAGATTTTTTTCATTATTTGGAGTTTCTTGAGTTTTCATATGAATCTTAGAGTTGATTTTTCTGTTTTTGTAAAAAATGTCCTTGAAATTTTGATAAGGAATGCATGGAACCTGCAGATTGCCTTGGGTACTATTGTAATCAATATTAGTTTTCTGCCGGGCTCGGTGGCTCAGCCTGTAATCCCGCGCCTTTGGGAGGCTGAGGTGAGTGGATTGCCTGAGCCCGCGGGTTCGAGACCTGCCTGGGCAACGAGACTTCATCTCTACAATAAATCGAAAAATCAGCCGGGCGTGGTAGTGCATGCCTGTAATTCCGGCTACTCGGAAGGCTGAGGCGGAAGGATCGCCGGGGCCCAGCAGGCGAGGCTGCGGTGGCTGGGAGCGGCCACTGCACTCCAGTCTGGGCGACTGAGTGAGACCCTAACTCAAAAAAAAAAAAAAAAAGATTAGTTTTCTAATCTGTGAACATGGGCTGTCTTTTCATTTATTTATGTCTTCTTTACTTTCCTTCAGCATTTTTTTTTTCCTTTTTTTAGTTTTCAGTATATGTCTTTTGTCTCTTTGGTTAAAAATGTTATTCCTAAGTATTTTATTACTCTTGATACTATTGTAAATGGAATTATCTTAATTTGTTTTTCAGATTATTTATTGTTAGTATATAGAAACAACTGATTTCTGTATTGGCATTGTATCTTGCAACATTCCTGTACTTGTTTGTTAGTTCTGACAGTTTATTTTGTGGGGTCATTAAGGTTTTCTACATAAATGATCATGTTATCTTTAATTTTTTCCCCTTTTTTTCTATATAGATGCCATTATTTCATTTTCTTGCTAGTTGACTGGGCTAGAACTTCAAGGTCTATGTTGAATATAAGTGGTGAAAGCAGGCATCCTTTTCTTGTTTATTATCTTGGAGGAAAAACTTTTAGCCTTTTACCATCGAGTATCATGTTTGTTGTTGGGTTTTCATGATGGCCTTCATTAAGTTGAGGTAGTTCCTTCTGTCAAGTGATTTTTTTGTTATGAAAGAATGTTGAATTTTGTCTAAATCTTTGCATCATTTGATATGATTATGTGATTTTTGTACTTCATTCTATTAAAAAAGTGATTGCATTGACTTTCATATGCTGTGCCAGCCTTGTATTCCAGGAATAAATCCCACTGGTCATGTTGTATAATTCTTTTAAGGTAGTGTTGAATTTGGTTTGATAGTATTTTACTGAAGATTTATGCATCAAATTTTTCAAGAATATTAGTGTGTAGTTTTCCTCCTTGCAGTTTCTTTGGCTTTGATAGAATAAAAGTGGCCTCATAGAATGAGTGTTCCCCACTTTTCAATTTTTTTGGCAGAGCTTGAGGAAAATTTGTGTTAATTCTGCTTATCTAAATGTTTGGTAGAATTCTACAGTGAAGTCATTTGTCCTGGACTTTTTATTTTGAGGCAGAGTCTCACTCTGTATCCCAGGTTGGAGTGCAGTGGCACGATTGAGGCTGCTGCAGCCTCAACTTTCTGGGCTAGACGATCCTTCCACCTCAGCCTTCCAAATAACTAGAACTACAGACGCGTGCTACAGTGCCTGGCTAATTTTTTGATTTAGTGTAGAGATGAGGCCTCGCCAAGTTAACCAGGCTGGTCTCAAACTCTTAGGTTCCTCTTGCATCCATTTCCCAAAGTGCTGGAATTATAGGCACAAGCCATCATGTCCAGCTTCTGGAACTCCCTTCATTGGGAGGTTTTGTTTTGTTTTGCTTTTTAATTTACTGATTAAATCTCCATGCAAGTTATAGATCTGCTCAGATTTTCTATCTCTTCATAATTCAGTGTTGGTAGGTTGTGTGCTTTTAAAAATTTATGAGTTGCTTCGAGGCTATTCAATGTTTTGGCGTACAGTTATTCAAAGTATTTTCTTTCAATCCTTTTTATTTCTGTGGCATTAGGTATAGTGTCTCCCTCCTTAATTTTTGATTTTTTAGTGGGGTTTCTCCTTTTTTTGTTGATTTGGCTAATGATTTGTCAGTTGTATCGATTTTTTAAAAATCCATTTACTTTTGTTAATGTTTTTATTGTTTTTCTTTTCTCTAATTTCCTTTATTTCTGCTGTAATCTCTATTTCTTCCTTTCTTCTGCTAACTTTGAGTTTAGTTTCTTCTTTTTCTAGCTTCTTTCAGTGTAAAGTTAGTTGATTTGACATCTTTTTAATGTGTTTACAGGTGTAAGATTCTCTCTTACCACTACTTTCACTGCATCCCAAGAGTTTTGGTGTGTTTTGTTTTCATTTTTTCAAAATGTTTTCTAATTTAATTTTTTACTTCTTTGACTTAGTGGTTGCTTAAGAATGTTTTGTTTACGTTAGGGTATGGCAGGGAGAGGGCAGGGAGGCGCAGGGAGGTGAGCAGCCCTGCCGGGGCTGGCAAGCAGAGGTACGCGCTGACAACCCAGAGATCTGAGTAGATGCAAAGAATTGCAACACACAAAAAGGTTAAGAAAGAAAAGTTTATTTAAAAGTAAATTAAAGAGAGAAAGAGAAGGAAGAAAGAAGATTCACCTCCCCAAGGTGGGGGAGGGGGAACAAAGCCAAGAAACATGGCAACAGCCATGGCTCAACAAGCATATGGCCACACCAGACTCTAGCAAGGCAATGGCCGCTGGCTGCTTGTGGTTGAGTCCTTTTAACCATATCCCTTGATGGGGGAAGATCATTAGGGTGATTGGGTGGTGGTCTGCTTCCACGTCATCACAAAAGGGCAGACAAGCGCATGTACTGATGATGTCAGGGGATGGACAGCAGGCAGATGGGTGGGTTAGTCACATGATTGCTGCCACGGTGGGGCTTATTTGTGTCCTGTAGTTCACAGAGGGCTGATTAGATGGGGGGGGATTCCTGCCAGACAGTTGTTAGACATTTGCAATTCACAAACTCAGACATTTGCAACTCACAAATTCTTATGACTTTGGCCTTGACAAGAAATCAAAAGTTTACGAGATTATTATGCTAAACCATGAATGGTTGGGCTGTCCTGTTCTTGCATCTGATGGAGATTTGCCTAGGGATGATGGGATAGGCTGCTGTTTGTCCTGCAGTAGAATGTCTGAATGCTTTCTGATGGTTATGCTAAGGCAAAAAGACTAAAGAATAAGCTGTTTCTTCTAGCTTTCTATAGGTATCTTTCAGTTTAATTTCTACATATTTGTGAATTTTCCAATTTTCTTTTTGCTGCTGATTTCTAGTTTTATTCCTTGTGATTGGAAAGAATTTGATAGAATTGTAAACTTTTAAGGTATTTTTAAGACATGTTTTGTGTCCTAACACATGCTCTATCCTGGAAAATATTCTATGTGACCTTGAAAAGAATGTGTATTAGGGGGAACCCCCCCAAAAAAACTGAAATTTCTGTTTGGTGCAATAAACCTATTAAGATACTTTTTCCACTGCTTAAATGTTTTTTGAGCTCATTGATTTTGATGACTTTTAGTGTTTTTGTCATTTTTTTGTTTTACCTCTTCCATATCAGCAAAATGTTTCAGAGAACTTTTTCATCTGGGGGAACAACAAAAAAGTTACTCAGGGCGAGATGGGGTGAATAGAGAGGGTGGGGCACGGTATCATGCTGTTTTTGGTCAAAAACTGCTGAATACTCAGCACAGTACGGGCAGGTGTGTTGTCCTACAGTGCCCTCTCTAGGCACACCACTTTCTTAGCACCCCAGTGCGTTCACCAAACTGGAAGATCTCTGAACTTCATCATTTAGGGCTTGTTTGTTTTTTTAATGCAGCTTTGTTTGACATAAAGATATAGGTATAATTGGCTATGGCATTGGCCATTGGTGGTGTCATGGTGGAAGAACCAGTCACCTGTTGCCACACCTCAGGATATTTCTTCTGCAGATCATAATGCAACCTTCTCAAAACTTCCAGATAAAAACTTTGGTTGACTGTTTGATCCAGAGAAACAAATTCTTAGTGTACTACAAGGGCCTGACCTCCAAAAGATAATGCCAGGTTTTTTGGGGGTCCCCTTCCCATATTCTGTTGTCATCAGGTGGAGTGTTCTTTATATGTCTGTTAGGTCCAATTGGTCAACATTGTTGAAATTCTGTTTCCTTACTGATCTTTTGTCTGTTTTTTCTATTCATTATTGAAAATGAGGGTATTAAAGTCTTCTATTATTGTTTTTCTATTTCTTCCTTCAATCATTTCAATGTTTGCTTCATATATATATATATATGTATTTATATATAGAATACAGTCCATACGGTGGTTATATCACCTTATCAACTGGAGTACAGTACTTAAGTGTAATTTCTTTTGACTTTAGTCTTACAGACACCACTCATTTCTATAATGTCAGGTCAACACTTTTCTCCCCATCTCCTTCAGTGAGGTTTCATACACCACTAAGATTTCATGCACTAAGATTATTTTATTATATTCTGATTCTATTCTAAGGTTTCTGCCTATTTTTTAAAAATTGCCTACATTAACACTCTCTCTTTGTGCTATAAAGTTCTATATCTTTTGACAAATGCCTAGTGTCTCATAGCCACCATTATTGTATCATACAGAATAAGATTTCCTGCTCTAAAAAAATCCCATTTCAGCTGGGCTCAGTGGCTCAGCCTGTAATCCTGCACTTTGGGCGGCTGAGGTGAGTGGATTGCCTGAGCCTGCGGGTTCGAGACCCGCCTGGGCAACTTGGTGAGACCTCATCTCTACAATAAATCAAAAATATTAGCTGGGTGTGGTAGCGCATGCCTGTAGTTCCAGCTACTTGGAAGGCTGAGGTGGAAGGATCGCCGGAGCCCAGCAGGTCGAGGGTGCAGTGGCCGGGAGTAGCCACTGCACTCCAGTCTGGGTGACAGGGTGAGACTCCAACTCAAAAAAAAAAAAAAAAAATTCCCATTTCACCTATTCAGTCCTCTCCCAAGACACCAGCAACCACTTATATGCTCACTGTTTCTACAGTTTTGTCAGGTAAGTGAACTCTTACCTGTTTATATTGGCTACTTTCATTTAGCAATGTGCATTTAAGATTCATTTTGTTTTTGCATGACTTGATGCTCATTACTTTGTTTTGTTTTCTAATCACTGAATAGTGTTTCTGAGTATTTTTACTCACAACATTTTAACACCAAATGAAAGGGTTTTTTCCTCTTCCTGACACCAGATATGTGGTTCCCTATCAACACCATTTTTCCAACTCTATTACCAACTGGGTGTCCAACAATTCAATTCAATTCAATTCAATTCAATTCAATTCTCATGCTATCTACAGTTTAGGGGGCTCAGTTCCACAAGACCGTCACCACTTTAGACATCAATCATGAGCCCCAGGTCACTCATACTTCTGACTGACTGGTTATAAATCAGAGGTTCCTATGAGCTCCTCCTCAGGTTTGGTAATTAGATAGAATGACTCACAGAACTAAGGAAGGTACTTTACTTATTGTTACTGGTTTATAATAAAGAATACAACTATGGAACAGTCAAGTGAAAGAGATACATAGGCCAAGGTATGTGGACAGTATGTAACACACAGCTACGGTGCCCTCTCTAGGCACACCACTTACTCAGCACCTCAACGTATTCACCAAACTGGAAGATCTCTGAACCTCATCATTCAGGGCTTATTCGTTTGTTTTAATGCAGCTTTGGTTGTCATAAATGTATAGACATGATTGATTATGGCACAGGTCATTGGTGTTTAACTTAGTCTCTATTCTCTCTCTTCTCTCCAGAGGTTGTGGGGGTGGGGTTAGGGTAGAGTTGAAAAAATCTAAGCTTCTAGTAAAGACTCAATCTTTCTGATGATCAGTCACCATCCAGAAGCTATCTAGGGGCTCACCAAGGGTCACCTACCCTCATTAGAACAAGACACTCCTATCACCCAGGAAATTTTAAGGGTTTGAGGAGCACTGTGCCAGAAACTAAAGATAAAGACCCAATACCTTTACCAAAATTCCATTATATAAATGTACCACAGATGTCCCCATTCCACTATAAAGAACTTGAGGTTGCTTCCAGTTTGGCGTGATTTTTTTTTTTTTTTTTTGAGTCAGTTTCTCACTCTATCACCCATGATGAAGTACAGTGGCATTATCACAGCTCACTGCAGCCTCAACTTCCTGGGCTCACGTGATTCTCCCACCTCAGCCTTGCCAGTAGTTGGGACTACAGGCATGTGCCACCATGCCTGGTTAATTTTTTTAGTTTTGGTAGCAAGTCTTGCTATGTTATTCAGGCTGGTCTCAAATTCTTGAACCCTCCCACCTTGGCCTCCCAAAGTGCTGGGAGCCACCATGCCCAACCCAGTTTTTGGTGATTTTTAAAAAGCTTCTATAAAAATTCTTGTTCAGGTTTTTGTCAGTTGGATAAATACTTAGGAGTACAATTTAAAAAGATAAATAGAATGTGTTCACATATTTGAAAATTAAGCAACATAATTTTCTTTCTGTTTGGATAGGGTAAATTCTATTGCTTTGCCCCCAAGTTCACTGATTCAGTCCTTTGTCATTTTCACTCTACTTTGATCCCATCCAGCTATATTTAAATTTCAGGGTTTTTTCTATTTCTTTAATTTTCTTCTCCTTCTCCTCCTCCTTCTTCTCTTTGCTGAGCTTTTCTATTTTTTTGTTTGTGTCAAGCATATTTATAATTGCTTGAAGACATTTGATGATGTCTGTTTCTTAGTTCATTTGTGCTGTTGTAACAGGATATCTGAGACTGGGTAATTTGGTGGTGTTGTTTAGAAATGGAGTTTTGCTATAGTGCCCAGACTGGACTTGAATTTTTGGGCTCAAATGATCCTCTTGCCTCAGTCCCTTGAGTAACTGGGATTATAAATCCACACCACTGCACCCAGTGGTAATTTTTAATGATCATAATTGTATTGGCTTGCATTTCTGGTGGCTGGGAAATCTAAGATCAAGAAGCATCTTACAAGGAACTTCTTGCTGTGTCATCTCATGGTAGGTGGCAGAAAGGAAAGAAAGGGGGAGAGAGAGAGAGAGAGAGAGAGAGAGAGAGAGAAATTTGTCCCTTTCTAAGGAACCCATACCTGTGTTAATGAACACACTCTTAAATATCCTACCTCTTTTTTTTTTTTTTTTTTAATTTGGGGACTTACTCTGGCACTGAGGCTGAAGTGCAGTGACACACTCATGGCTCACCACAGCCTCAGCCTTTTAGCTCAGGTGATCCTTCTGCCTCAGCCTTTCAAGTAGGTGGGACTACATACATGTATCACCACACCCAGCTAATTTTAAAAAGTCTTTTGTAGGGACAAAGTTTTACTATGTTGCCCAAGCTGGTCTTGAACTCCTGAGCTCAAGGAATCCTCTTATCTCAGCCTCCCAAAGTGCTGGAATTATAGGCATGAGCCACCAAGCCTGACCATGACCCACCTATTAACAATGTTACAAAAGTAATTCAATTTCAGCATGAGTTTGGAAGGGGACAAACATTCCAACCACAGCAGCTGTTTCAACATCCTAATTAGATGATTCCAACATCTAATTCATCTCAATATTGGTATCTTTTGTTTTCATTTAAATTGTAATTTCCCTAGTTCCTGGTGATGAGTGAATTTCAACTGTGTCCTAGAAATTTTGGATATTATATTTTGTGATTCTGGAAACCAGTCTTCTTTGAACAGGCAGTCCTGTATAGTTATAGCAAGAAAGGTGGGTAGGTATGTATATTCTGCTTTTTTGTTGGACTTTTCTGACGCTGACCTGGGAAAAGTGGAGTTCGACTTACACTGCCTCTTTGTAGATAGGAGGGGTGCAAGTTCAGTCCTTCATT
This sequence comes from Carlito syrichta, assembly GCF_000164805.1. Classification (NCBI taxonomy): domain Eukaryota; kingdom Metazoa; phylum Chordata; class Mammalia; order Primates; family Tarsiidae; genus Carlito; species Carlito syrichta. The sequence goes on along the minus strand of NW_007252966.1, from coordinate 63,175 downwards.
CAGTCATATTGACATTGTGTCTGTAAAGTATGGCACTGACTCACACAAAAATCTCATTGTCTCCAGCTGGGAATGTAAGTTCGGCTCCCTGCTGAGTGTTACTGAGCCCTGGTAAGGGGAAACTCAGTGAGTGCCTTTCGCCACATATTAAGAGTTCCATTTCTTTGATTCCAGGTGGTGGTAGAGACTCAGCTTCAACCATACTATCTAAAACCAAAGCGGGGGTGGGGGGGGGGTGGGGTGAGGGGTGGGAAGAAATGTAATGCTGAGTACTTCTTTTTGGCACTGCCTGTACTGCCTCACTGCTGCCAGTGGGGGTGGAAGCTAAGCTGCCCACAAGGTACCCCTGACATTAACTGGGTGAGGGCACTAAACTGCCAATCAGCCTGCCTTATTTTTTTCTTTATTCTGTTTCCAGTGTGGTTGTGTAGGTTCAACTCCCTATGGGCCCCACTGATACCAGGGCGAAAAGAAAGTGAAGTACTGAAATATATCATCTTGTTGAGTCCATTTACACCAGGTGGGTGTGAAGGTTTAGCTTGACACTGCATCCCTTTACATTACCTTGGTAAAGGAATCAAAACACCACCTGCTTCCATCAGTGGAGAGATGGACCATCAGCTTTTGGCTCAGACCTGTTAACACTAGTCCAGTAGGTCAATTGGAGCACCTTTTGCTTCTTGATGAGTAAGGATGAGATCAGCTTTCTGCTTGGGTTGTAAATATCATCCAGCAGGCAAATTTGGAGCATTGCCTGCTTCCATGATGAAGGTAGTAGAGCACTGCTACTTGCTTCCAAAGAGCAGGGAGTGAGTGGGTTTTGTCGGGCCACTCTTGTTCTGTTATTTTGTCTAAAGGAAAAAGGCTTTCTTAAGGAGTCTTTCCTTCTTTCCTTTCTTCTTCTTCTTCTTCTTCTGGTCTGTTTGAGGCTTCTGCAGTGCCTTGTCTGAGATATATGAGAGGCAATAAGAAACCCCATGGAACTCATCATATGGCTGAAGGTTCAAGGTCCCTAGGCAGTCTTATTCTTTCTACCTTTCAGAGACTTTCTACGTATGTCTGTTGTGTTATGTGCAGGATATTTTAGTTGTAAGAGAGAATAACTGTTAGGAATGGAACTACTCCCTCTTTGCTAGAACCAGAAGTTCTGCACAATCAAATTTTGTGTTTGTGTTTCAGTAGTATCAGCTTTGTGGCAACAAAGAATAAGAACTTCTTTTAGGACTGTCATGGAAGCTACCTGGTTCTCAAACCATGATTCAAAAGAATCTCACACCACAATCCTTATAGTCATTATTACTGTCAGAACAGTCAAGGACAGTAGCCTATTGGGCCTCTAAGGCACGTGTTTCCACTGGCACTTCATATGTGATAGCTTATTTGTGACACCTCCTTATACCATGAGTTATGGGCAACTTGTTTATCACTGGCAAGGAGATAAGCATTGTATTCATTCTGAAAGGCACAACCAAACCAATCCCCAAATTCCATCTTTGCATGTCTGTGTCCTGAAATCACTGACCACTCCTGTTACCAATTCTGTATCTATTAAGGCCAATATATTGCATTAGAAATTAGTAACTGGAACTTAGGAAATTTAATATAAAGAATTATTAATTGTAATACCAAATTGTATTAATGAAGGATTGGCTTATAAGAACTAAAGACAACTCTAAAAAATAAACAGGTATCTAAAGCATTTACATGTAATGTTTATAAGAAATACAATATTGGAACTATGCCTCACATATTCTTGTGTGAACTCACAATTTTTACTTAAAAACATACCATGGAAAACCACCCCCACTTGTGAGTTAGTACATCAACATTCATACTTTTTTTTTTTTTTTTTTTGAGTTGGAGTCTCACTCTGTCACCCAGACTGGAGTGCAGTGGCCGCTCCCGGCCACCGCAGCCTCGACATGCTGGGCTCCGGTGATCCTTCCACCTCAGCCTTCCAAGTAGCCGGAATTACAGGCGCGCGCTACCACGCCCGGCTGATTTTTTGATTTATTGTAGAGATGAGGTCTCACTGCCCAGGCCGGTCTCGAACCCGCGGGCTCAGGCAATCCACTCACCTCAGCCTCCCAAAGGCGCGGGATTACAGGCTGAGCCACCGAGCCCGGCTAACATTCATACTTTTAATGGCTATCTACTGCTCCATCTTATGTATTACCATAGCTTATCTTCAAATGGCTTTCAACTGTTGGTTGTTATGAGCTAGTTTGCAAGGTATATGTGATGGTTAATTTTATGTCAACTTGGTTGGACCACAGTGCTCAGATATTTGGTCAAATATTATTCTGGATATTTCTGTGGTGTCTTTTTTGTTTGTTTGTTTGTTTGTTTTTTCTTTGAGTTGGAGTCTCACTCTGTCACTCAGACTGGAGTGCAGTGGCCGCTCCCGGCCACCGCAGCCTCGACCTGCTGGGCTCCAGCGATCCTACAGCCTCAGCCTTCCAAGTAGCTGGAACTACAGACGCGTGCTACCATGCCCGACTAATTTTTGATTTATTGTAGAGATGAGGTCTTGCCAAGTTTGCCAGGCGGGTCTCAAACCCGCAGGCTCAGGCAATCCACTTACCTCAGCCTCCCAAAGCGCTGGGATTACAGGCTGAGCCACCGAGCCCGGCCTCTGTGGTGTCTTTTGGATAAGATTAACATTTAAATCATTGAATTTTGAGTAAAACTGACTACTCTCCATAATGTGAGTGGGCCTCATCCAATTAGTTGAAGACTAAATAAAACAAAGACTGACTTCCCCTGAGCAAGAAGGAATTTTGTCAGCAGACTGTTTTTGGATGCAAACTGCAACTGTTCCCTGGGTCTCTAGCCTGCTGGCTTTCCCTGTGCCCTCTGAACTAACAAAGCCTCCACAATTGTGTGAGTTCATTCTTTAAAACAAATCTCTCAATATTTCTATCTATGTACACACACATACACACACACACCCTGTTGGTTCAGTTTCTCTGAACAACACTGTCTAATATAGAATATCAGCTGACAATTATTTTACTAGCATTTTCTTTTTTTTTTTGAGTTGGAGTCTCATTCTGTCACCCAGACTGGAGTGCAGTGGCTGCTCCGACCACCGCAGCCTTGACTGCTGGGCTCCGGCGATTCTTCCGCCTCAGTCTGCCAGGTAGCTGGAACTACAGGCGCGCCCTACCACACAGGCTGATTTTTGATTTATTGTAGAGATGAGGTCTCACCAAGTTGCCCAGGTAGCATTTTCTTAAATGTATGGTTGCTAAAGAACATACTCATTTTGAAGTATGACATAAAAAAGCTTCTAGAAAGTTTGTATGACTTAACAAAATTTGGTGAGAATAAACACTTTCTCAAACCTACATCAACCTATTTCCTAGTATTTAAATAAAACTATTCATATAACTTTTAAGATGCTTTCCAATTGTACATGTCATAATTATATGTGACATTCAGAAAATATTTTTAAATTTTCTTTAGAGATGAAGTCCTGCTATGCTGCCCAGACTGGTCAGGAACACCTGGGATCAAGAAATCCTCCAACCTGGGCCTCCCAAAGTGCTGGGATTACAGGTGTGAGCCACCATGCCTGGTCTGCCATCTTCAATATTTGCATTTAATTTCTCACAATATTCTTTTAATTGGGTTGTTTTCTTATTGTTACGTTTTAAAAAAATTTTATTATGACAATAATTGTTAACATGAGATTTACCCTCAACAATTTCTTACATTATTGTTGGCTATAGATCTTAGAGATCCTAATTTCAATTCTTTTGGTTAAATATGCAAAAGTGGGATTGAGGATCATTTTGGTAATTCTATGTTTAATTTTAAGATAACTACCATACTTTTTCCCATAATGGATGCAGCACTTTGCATTTCCACTATAGAGTTTAAGGGTTCAAATTACTCCACATCCTCACCAACATTTGTTGTCTTCTTTTTAATTTTAATTAATAATAGCCATCCTGACCAGGTATAAGGTATCTAATTGTTGTTTTGACTTTTTTTTTTTTTTTTTTTTTTACAATTGTTGAGGGAGACTTTAATATACCTCTTCTGACTTTGACATATTTAAAAAGATATAAAATAAATAATATAATTAGTTGGCTTGAACAAATAGTTACACAGTTAGCTATGTAAAAATCTTTATTTTTAACTGTCAAGAGAATATGTATTTAAAATGTTCATATTCTTGTCTTGGTCACAAAATATCGTCTAAAGAGTCAAAGTATAGCTTAAATAGCAAAAGTCATAAAACAAAATAAATAACAAGGCAACAACAAACAGAAAGTAGAAAATATAGCAAGCATAACTACATGTAAGTAGTTTAGACTACCACTGGAAAAGAAAAATTAAAATATTTTCCGACTCTATTACTGAAAGATAACAAATCCTTTTTTCCCCTTCAGTGAGACTAGGTTTTACAATTTCTGTCACTTTTAAAAAATCTTTTATGGCATGAGCTGTGTTTTGATCATCTCCCTGATTAATGATGTTGAATATTTTTTATATACCTGCTGGCCATTTGTATGCCATCTTTGGAGAAATGTCTGTTCAGAACCTTAGTCCATTTTTAAAACTGGTTATTAGTTTTTGTGTTTTGTGTTAGTTTACTATTGAGTTATAGGAATTTCTTATATATTTTGGAAATTAGCCCCTTATCAGACATATGGTTTACAAATATTTTCTTTCATTTGGTAGGTTGCCTTTTCACTCTGTTGATTATTTCCTTTGCTGAGTAGGTGTTTTTCAGTTTGAGATAGTCCCAAATTAATTTTTGTTGCCTGTGCTTTTATTAAATCATTCTCAAAACCAATGTTGTAAAGCTTTTCCCATATTTTCTTCAAGGAGTTTTACAGTTTAGGGTCTTACATTTAAATCTCTAATCCATTTTCAGCTTCTTTTTGTAAATGGTGTAATGTAAGAATCCATTTTTATTATTTTTCATGTGGATATCAAGTTGTCCCAGCACCACTTGTTGAAGAAACTATTCTTTCCTCATGTATTCTTAGCACCCTTGTTGAAGGTTGACTATATATCCACGGATTTCTTTCTGGGTTCTTTATTCTGTTCCATCGGTCTTTATGTCTGTCTTTATGCCAGTACCATACTGTTTTTATTACCATCAATTTGTAATATATTTTGAAATCAGGAAGCATAATGTCTTCAGCCTTGTGCTTCTTTCTCAAGAATTATTTGGATGTTTGTGGTCTTGTGTGGGTTCATATGAAATTTAGAACCGTTTTCTCTGTGTCTGCAAAAATTACCATTGAGATTTTCACAGAAACTGCATGAAATATTTAGATCACTTTGGGAATTATGGACATTTAAACAATGTTAGACCAGGAATGGTGGCTTATGCCTGCAATTTTAGCACTTTGGAAGGTAGAGGTGAGAGGATTGCCTTAGCTTGGGGGTTCAAGACCAGCCTAGGCACAGGGTGAGTCCTTATCTCCACAATAAATAAAAAAAATTAGCCGAGCATGGTGGTACACACCTGTGGTGCCAGCTACTTGGAAGGCTGAGGCAGAAGGATCACTTGAACCCAGCAGGTCAAGGTGGCAATGGTAGTGAGTGTGTCACTGCATTCCAGCACAGATGACAGAGTGAAACTCCAACTCAAATCAAACAAAAGAACAATGCTAAATCTTTCAATCCATGAACAAGGGTATCTTTTCATTTGCTTGTGCCTTGTTTAATTTCTTTCATCAATGTTTTATAGTGTTCCGTACACAAATCTTTCATTTCCTTAGTTAAGTTTATTCCTAGGTATTTTATTATTTTTGGAGCTATTGTAAATGGTATAGTTTTTCTAATTTCCTTCTCAGTTCCTTAGGAATAACTGAGTTAGGAATGCAACTGATTTTTGTGTGTTGCTATAGTTTGAATATTTGACTCTCTAAACCTCATATTATAATTTGATCTCCAGTGTTGGAGGCGGGCCCTAATGGGAGGTGTTGTTCTCACAGTGATGAGTGAGTTTTCACTCTATCAGTTCCGGTGAGAGTTGGTTATTTTAAGAGTCTGGCACCTCCTCCAACCTTACATCTTTTCTCACGGTCTTAATCTACTTATGTTGTTAAAAGAATACCAGAGGCTGGGTAATTTATAAAGAAAAGAGGTTTATTTGGCTCAGGGTTCTGCAGACTGTATAAGAAGTATAGTGCCAGTACCTGTTTCTGGGGAGGGCCCAGAGTGCTTCTTGTCATGGCTGAAGGCAAAGGGAAGCCAGCAGTCATATGGTGAGAAAAGGAACAAGAGAGAGGGGAGGAAGGTGCCAGGCTCTTTCTCTTTTTAACAATCAGATCTCATGAGAACTAAAAAATTTCAACATGAGATTTGGAGGGGACAAACATCCAAACGATGTCACTCATTATGTGATTGCCTAGAGATGCTGCTGTCCTTTGCCTTCCACCATGAATAGACACAGACTGAGAGCCTCACCAGAAGCAAGCGGATGGATTTAAATGCCTTCCTTCTTACACAGCCAGGACCATGAGTCAAATAAATCTCTTTTCTTTATAAATTACCAAGTCTCAGATATTTCTTTATAGCAACACAAATGGACTAAGATGTGTTGATTTTATATTCTGTAAGTTTATTGAATATTTGCCATTTCTAACAGTTTTTTTTTTTTCTGTGTGGAGTCCTTTAGGGGTTTCTATATGTGAGATCATGCCATCTGCAAACAGGGACAATTTTATTTCTTCTTCTGTAATTTAGATGCTTTTTATTTCATTTTCTTGACTTATTGCTCTGGTTAGGACTTCCAGTACTGTGTAGAAGTGCTGAGTGTGTACATCCTTTCAGTTTTTCACTGTTGAACATGATAGTGATATCTTTGTGTCCACGGATTCTTTCTTCTGCCTGCTTAAATCTGCTGTTGAACTCCTCTTGTGACTTTTTAATTTCAGCTGTGATACTTTTAAGCTCCAAAACATGTTTGGTTCCTTTTGATAACTTCTTCTCTTTATTAATATTATCGATTTGTTCATACATCATTCACCTAGTTTCCTTTCATTTTTTGTCTATGGTTGCCTTTGGTTTTTTAAAAAAAGCATATTTGAGTTATTAATTGAAAATTTTTGTCTAGTAAATTCAATATGATCTTTCTCAGGCATGATTTCTATCATTTTTCCTCTTTGAATGGGCCATATATTCCTGTTTCTTTGGATGTCTTGTAATATTTGTTGTTACTGGGTATTTTGAATATTACAAGGTGATCACTTTGGAAATCATATTCTTTTTTTTTTTTTTGAGTTGGAGTCTCACTCCGTCGCCCAGACTGGAGTGCAGTGGCCACTCCCGGTCACCGGACCTGCTGGGCTCCGGCGATCCTTCCACCTCAGCCTTCTGAGTAACTGGAACTACAGGCACGCGCTACCATGCCCGGCTGATTTTTTGATTTATTGTAGAGATGAGGTCTCGCCAAGTTGCCCAGGCAGGTCTCAAACCCACCGGCTCAGGCAATCCACTCACCTCAGCCTCCCAAAGTGCTGGGATTACAGGCTGAGCCACTGAGCCCGGCTGGAAATCATATTCTTACACTCCCCTCCCTCCAGGATTTGCTGTTGTTGTTTATTGAGGTCTGCGGACATCTGTTTGTTTAGTTACCTTTTCAAACTACTTTGCAAAGACTGTATTCCTTGTTGTATGTGGTCACTGAAGTTTTCCATTCCTTTTTTTCAGGAGACATAAATTTTCTTAAATGCCTGAAGCCAGAAAAAAAAATGAAGTTTCTGTTCCTTTTTTCCAGTAGACATAAATTTCCTTAAATTCCTAAAGCCAGAAAAAATAATTCTTTAGGTCTCTGAAGAATGCCTCTGCTATTGTTTAGATATAGTTTATTTATCCCCACAAAAACTCAAGTTGAAATTTGGTCTCAGGTGTAGCACTGTTGAGAAGCGAGTCCTTGTGGGAGGTGTCTGAGTCACACAGCCAGATTCCTTATGAATGGCTTGGTGCTGTTTTCATGGCAGTGAGTTCCTACTCTGATTAACTGGATCATTCTCTTGAGAATAGATTAGTTTCTGAGAGACTAGGTTGTCAAAGGAGATTGGCTTTCTTGGTTTTACTTCCTTCTCTCACCATGTAATCTCTTTGCATATGACCACTCCCTTTCTGCTTTCTACAGTTAGTGGAAGCAGCCGGAAACTGTCATCTAATGCAGCTGCCCAATCCTGGATTTTCCATCTATTGGAATTATGAGCCAAATAAATCTCTTTTCATTATAAATCACCCAGTCTCAGGTATTCTGGTATAGCAACACAAAATGGACTAAGACAGCCTCTGTAGTGGGGCAGTCCTTCAATGCTTATTTAGCCCACTCTTATTCTACCTCTTTCTCCTTTTGCTTGTGTAGAGGTCAAAGATCCACCGGTGGGGCAAGCACAGTGTCTTAGGTTTTGAGCATGCATATTGAAGGGCGCAGACAACAGTCAGAAGGGCGTCCCCAAGATGGCGCTGCCTCCCAAAGACAACAAAGGCCCTAAGCGGCTTTTCCAGCCAGCACGAAACTTAAACCTGTGCTCAAACAACCTCTCCCTATAGAAATGCTACCTCACAGTCTCCTCCAATAAGACTCAAGCCTGGCACTGGCCAACCCCTACAGGGTCCATAAATCTCTCTTTCTCTCTCTCTCTCTCTCTCTCTCTCTCTCTCTCTCTCTCTCTCTCTCTCTCTCTCCCTCCCCCACC